>NW_018406536.1:199682-217798 GCF_002113885.1 Mizuhopecten yessoensis | reverse complement strand
CCTAACACATGGGAACATGCATCTACAATTTTCTTCACCTTTTGTTCTGGTAATGAAACAGTAAATGTGATAGAATCTATCAAATACCCAAGATGAATGACTATCTGACTAGCAGAAAACAAAGACTTTTCAGAACTAATCTGGAACCCAGCAGATTCAAAAAATTCCAGCTAACACCTTACAGTTTCTTTCACAAACCTCTCTGTTAGCAGCCTTGACCAATGAGTCATCTATGTAATAGAAAGCATGGATACCCAGACTGCGAACTTTAGCCATAATTGGCTTCAGTACTTTGGTAAATATACGAGGGGCACTTGTCAAACCGAAGGGCATAGCCATAAACTCATATAGTATACCTCTCCATTTGAATTTCAGGTATTTCCTATGATGTTTGTTCACTGGTATACTGAAATATGCATCCTTGAGATCAATAGAAGTGAAAAAATCACCTCTCTCTACAGATTCTAGGACTACATCTAAGGTCTCCTGCTTAAAATTGTGATAAACAACAAACTCGTTCAACTTCCTCAAATTAATGACCGGCCTAAATTTACCATTTTTCTTTTGGACCAGGAACAAATTAGAAACAAATTCACCTTTCTCATGAATAGACTGAGTTATTGCCCCTTTAGATATCAAATCATTCACCTCAGAATCAACAATCTCCATCTCATCCTTACTAAAAGATATTGGTCCCGGCAATTTATGTTGCACAGGGATCTCTACAAACTCAAGTGTAAGACCACTCACAGTATCTAAAATCCATTCATCATCAGTCAATGATTTCCAAAATTGTAAATGCTCTCTGATTTTACCAGATGGAACACTCACCTTAGGGGCTATTCTTTTTTCTGTGTCTGGCTCTGGCTCTGAGCTTGCTGCATGTGTGCGGGTCGCCGTTGTCCCCGGCCCCGCTGGCTTGACCGTAAAAAAGGCCTCCCTGAGCCTCTGTACTGGCCATAGCCCCCTCGCCCTCTCTGGCCGCCATTCCAACCTCCTCGCTGTACCTGTTTACGTGAAGACAAAACATTGAAAGCCTTATTAGCTTCAGAAATGTCTCTCACCTTCTTTGCAAGATCATCCCCAAATAGATTTGCAGTTATTGGCATGTCCTTCCCACATAAGGCATGATATGATGGCGGGAGGGCTTGTCTCATAAGAAACCTACGTTTCACAGACAATGCATGTACCGCATTACCTAGCATGGACAGAGCGTCGATACACAGAGGCCTGAACTTCTCTCGAAAGTCCGGATGGCTCATAAGAGCCTCAGTCAGCCTCATCACCGGTACCATGCCGTCAGGCACAGATTTCTGGGCTGAAAATCTCTTGCCTGTAAAGGCTTACCAAGTTTACCCCAAACCTCAGGGTTGCATCGTGGGACGGTCAAGTCGGCACAATTTGCCGGTATAGGGTACTTTTCTGCCATTTTAGAAACGTCCGAAGTTTTCCTACAAGCAGTATTTACAAGCTTGGCGAGTCCCTCGTGAACACTAGGGCCCAACTTTACGTCACCATAAACATAGTCAGGGATGGCAAACAAATCCTCCATATGACCTTCCTCTGTGGGTAAAATATCAGAGTATATATAATCTAAATCAACTGAAGATTGATCTTTATTTTGAAGACCCAACGGGTCTGTCATACTCAAAAAATCTGAGTCAAAACTGTCAACAACATAATCATTATCAATATGATGAATATCATACCCACCAGTTGTTCGGTTTCCTGTACCGGAACTCGCCCGGTCACGCTTAACGTCTGCTAACTGCTCCTCCAGAGCCCTCATACCTTTCGTCATGAGTTGAAACTCGCTGTCAGCGGCAGCCTCAGTACCGACAGGACGTTTCCTACCCCCACGGGGCAAAAGAATAGTCGAGGCATCGCCTCCGACGCCGCTATGTTTGTCGTTCCGAACAACGTTCGGTGACTGCGGCTGTGCAGAGTCATTATCACTTGCACAAGCGACAAAGTCGCTTAGGCCCGAATTTAAATTCGGAAGGGGTTCCGGAAAGAAATCGTCACACCCCTCTGCCTCTGTTTCTCCTGGATGGAGAGAGAGGTCATTGTCAGAATCACAATTATCAGCATCGAAAGTTACTGACAAAGGCAACCGTTTACCGCGAGCCTGCTTACGACGCATAACTCAAATTTCACAAAACAGCTGATAACGAAATGTAAACACATGAAATTCGCGGAGCGAAGGAAAGGTATCAATAAAATAATTTCAAATTGCAGTTACTTTTACCAAGCAAATGCAAATCGCGGACGCGAGACCCGCAAGATATCCTTCCCTTCTGGCTTAATGTCTGTCACGCACCCTGACTGACAAAAAAGCGTGTGTCAAGGCTTGGGTATGCCTTTTTATATGGTGACCCCTCACAGGGGTCAGGCACGTGCAAGGTAATATCAATAGATATTTTTCAACTTTGAACTTCAGTGTCGCGCACCCAACAGGTTGACAAGTGCATATTATTTAACTTGTAAGCCGTAGGGCTGAATGGAAGAGAATGTAGATTTTGTCTCTCTCATTCTTTTGAAAACAAGAATTATCTGAGGTAAGAAATCGCAAGAGGTTAAAGATTTGTTTTTGACAAAATATCATTACTGAACGTATCTATCTTCACATTGTGCGTTGAAATTTTGTTATTGTTTCGTCGCAAAGAAGACAAGTGTTTGTCGCTTCTGTATATAAAATAGGGCTTCTTACACATCACAGATGTAATGAATTTTACAAATAAACTCTCTTTCTACCGGTTTGTTAAATATACGTGAAATCTACACCAGTTTATGAATGGGAAATGAATAACCAGCGTTACCCCAACTCATCACAACACACATAATAAGGAGTTGTTTATCTTTCAGATCTATCCCATATAGCAGAGCCGTCATTACCACGTAAGATTTATTGTTAATTGTATACAGTAGAAACAGGTGAGGCTATTGGAAACGTTTGAACCTTCAGCAAATGCAATCACTCTTTCTCTGTGCGTTTTTTTGTATTTAATTAGGTATTTTAAATGCAACTACAATCAATTTTAGTTGTTAAGTGTGAAGAGCAGAAGAAAGAAATTAATATCTAAGATATTCATCTGTTCCTTTCTTGATTCTCATCAGATATAAACGTTCATTCTTTTCTTTTGTCTTGGACTAATGTTGGAAACAACTTTTATAAGCTAAGCCTGTTTTTTTTATCCTTTTGTTAATACATGTACTGTTATATTTTTTTATGTAATACTTGTAATTATCTTTGTCTGTATTATCAATAAAGTATTTTGAATTGACTAATGTTGCATAAGTATCGGCTAGCTGCTATCATTTTCAAATTTCTTAGATCACCTTTTTAAACAACGCCACATTATTTGGAGAGGAATTGATATAAGCTCTAAGCATATTTCCCAATCCCTCTGATATTCCATATATATAATATCCTTGCCTGATTATTGAATGAAATGCTGTTTAAACTATGTCACAGATAAAATAATAAACTGTGACTTCGAGACGACCTGTTCACATCTCCACCAGGATACCACTGATACCTTTAACTGGGTACAACACTCGGGTGCCACGCACACTCACGGTACTGGTCCGAACGCTGACCACACTAACTCAGCAGGTAAGGTGAAGCGGTGTCTCCTATAATGTGCAGAAGTAGTTTACACATCATCTTATTTCATTTTATTTTAAATATAATTGATTTTGACCAATTACAATGAAGGTTTGATCTGTGTTTACTTGTATTTTATTTACTTTAAACTACCTAGTGACACATTCACCACTGAACTCTTCATTACCTGACCTTATAAGACTTTTGTCAAACCCGGAAATAGTGGTCGGGTACGGTTTACAGGATCATACGTTTCACAATTATCTGTAGTAAACCAACGATTGAAATGGGATTAAAGACATACATTTGCATTTTTGATATTCCAAGTAGGTTCTGACTAAATTGCAAATAAAAACCAGCATTATATTTCGAAAAATAGGTTCCTGAACGTAAAATACATTAAATAAGTAGCGCGGGATGACATGTAAATAAAAAAGAAAATCCTTTCTATTTTCAATCTAAAATGGAATTACCAAAATTAACAATTATTTGAGTAGGTACAAAGATTAAATGACAAGTTTCATTCAGCAAAATTAAATAACAAAAAGTATTTGTATGCCATTCTCTTGGGTTGCTTTCCTAATAGTGTCCTGTTATTGGTTTTGGGCGTGTCGGCTTCATTGGCGTTATGATATAGGTAAGCGACGTGATTCCTTACTTTAATGATACTTTATTATTTTACAGGTAAGTACTATCTAGCCCAGGCCAGGCACCATCACAATAAGGTCGCCCGCCTAATCACAGATACCCTGCCATCTGGTCAGACCTGTATCTCTTTCTCCTACTTCATCTACGGATCTGGTGTGAAGGAGTTCAGCATGAAAGCAGAAGGTACCGGGATTGATTACACCTTTAAGCGATTCCCCGGCAGTCAGGTTAATCAGTGGACCACACAGTTCATTACACTGACCGTCCCAAGGAGTTTTAAGGTATGTCATCGAATATCTTAATGATCCAAAATCTTAAGAACAGACTATTATTTTATGTTTAATGCATAAATTGACAGAGTGAGATATTATAATTAATGTGATTCAATTTATAAAATATCACATGTAAGATACATGTGATATGCTCCAAAATCTGTCAATTTATGTTAAAAGCATAAATTGACAGAGTGAGATATTATAATTCAGCATGTGTTCATTTGCAAATGTACGAAATTGGATACATTTTAAGTTTAAATTAGTCCGTGTTTTACACGTTTTAACCTGTCTCGGCAAATGTTATCGTTATTTCAAATCGATAATATAACTGCATAATCATTTCTGTTAAACGAGATCAGGGCAGTCGAATTAGTATGGAGTTTCTTTTAACAATCGTATCACTTAACTTAGCATGACAAAAATTTGTATTTGATTTGTCAATAACTAAATCATGAAATAAATATCCGAATAAAAAGCCTGTTTTTCTTTGCCAGCTGGTACTACAAGCTTCGATCGGAAACAGTGACCTAGGCGATATCGCCATCGACGACTTGTCAGTTTACACAGGCGCATGCGTCCATCCATAAATTAATCATTCTCGTTTGTTAAATTCTGCTCATTATGTGAAGATTGGGAAATAAATGTGAAGAATCGAAATAAGTGTTTAATTGTGGTGTTTTTTAACATTTACATTGAAAAAATACATAAATAGCACGAATTAACAATATCATCATATTTTTATTGTTTTATAAATAGCTATCAATTAGTGTCTAAGCATGTCATGACTCGTGTAAGTAAAACTAACACGTGAAAGATAATTAAAGGTAATATAAGCACTTTGTCATAATTGTAAATACAAGTTAGGGGAAACATTCAAATAATTTATTCAATTATCTAATCATTTACAATTATCTAAGGTGTGTAATTCGTTAGTGGAAACATTCAAATACTTTATTTAATTATCTAATCATTTATAATTATCTAAGGTGTGTAATTCGTTACGATTGGAGACAGAGCGTTTAAGTTAATCTGATAACCCCTCCATCAGTTGTCTTTGTTAAAGCTCTCATACAAAGACATTAGTCCCTGACGATCATTGAGAATAGACATTGCTTGGTGAGGCTGCGGAGGAATTGTGTACATTAATGGAAGAAAAGAAGAAAAAGAGAAATAAATGATATCAAGATGAAAGAAATAGTTCATATTCAAGCTGGACAATGTGGGAATCAAATCAGCACAAAGTTCTGGGAAGTGATATGTGGTGACCATGGTATAGACCCCACTGGAGTTTGTCGAGGGGGGACTGATCTACAGTTAGAACGTGTCAATGTTTTCTTTGATGAATCAGAACACGGACGTTATATGCCCCGATCTGTTTTAGTCGATCTCGAGCCAGGCACAATGGATGCTATAAGATCCGGGCCGTACGGACAAATATTCCATCCAGACAACTTTGTTTTTGGACAGAATGGATCAGGTAATAATTGGGCGAAAGGTTTCTACACGGAGGGAGCTGAACTTGTCGAGCAGGTTCTTGAGGTGGTTAGGAAAGAGGCCGAGGGATGTGACCGTTTACAAGGGTTCCAACTGACTCATTCCCTCGGAGGAGGGACCGGATCTGGTATGGGAACCCTTATAGCATCTAAAGTACGAGACGAATACTCGGACCGGATTATGTGCACATATTCGGTAATGCCATCTCGAAAGGTAAGAGCTTAATTAATTATTGTTCCCGAATACTACAGATAGAGAATGTCACTTTCATCAAAACACGGAATTTTGAAACTCAGGTATTGTTTAACATAAACATGACACAAGTTTTGATCTTTCAAATGTTTTATAAACACACGCTACTCTGTTTCTATGGGAGGGAAGCAATATCAAGATCTTATTCTTAACTCGTACTTCAAATCGATAAAACTAAGACAAAAAATGAACAGAGGAAACATTTACACGGCAAATTACAAGGAGGATAAGGTCAGGTGTTAGATAAAGCTAAGCGCCTTAACTCTGTTTCATCGAAGATATCCGCCCTGTTAAGCTAATTCAAATAAATCCAAATATGGTCACTTTTTTTTTCAAAAGAGAACCGGGTTACTGACAACGAAGCCACAAGGCAAATAACGTCGATAAAAATTGACTGAAAATACAAACTAGGACCATAAGTTCGAGATATATCACCGAACACAAATACATGATAAATTGAATATTCATTTCTAACAGACGCACATTTTGCTTTACTATATAAAATTAAAAGCTACCCAATTTAGGAACGTTCATCATGCAACTCAAGTCAGCCGACGAAGTGTGTAGTGTGTCGTGGTCTTATTTCTATTTCTACACTCTGTATCTGATAATAATTTACAAACCCATGATTTAAGGAAAATGACTTAGCACTGTATTTAATGTATTGTTTATTTCCAAATGTGAATCTGTTTAAACCTGTATGTTTCTACAATTGTGGATATGCCTAATAATTGGGCGATTATTACCCTTGATAATTGTGTAAATTTGTTTCAGTATATTAAAATGAATATATGCATATACATGTTTCTGTTGATGTTTAAAGTATCAATATAAAATTATGTTAATATACCCTTGATTGCCCTTAATTGTCATTTGAAAATCCACCTACCCCATTTTTGACGCATACGTCTGAAATGTGTTTCTTGTAGGTGGGTGGAACAGGGTCTGCGAAATGACATCACGTGTGAGGTGGCACTTTTAAGCCACAACCTGGACACACCAAATGCCATGTACCTTATATATAATTTTTATTTAGTATCTTCTTTCCCTTAAAGAACAGGCAGGGCAAAGTAGTTTGCCCCTAAGACACCCAGTTAAGAAGGTTATACTATATAACATAACATATACCGGATTCTTCATTGTAGGTCTCTGAGGTAATAACGGAGGCGTACAACGCCATCTTGTCGGCTAACCAGCTACTGGGAAATACAGATGAAACATTCTGTATCGATAACGAGGCTCTTTTTGACATATGCTACAGGACACTTAAGCTCACGGCACCAAGCTATGGCGACCTAAATCATATCGTTTCCAATACCATGTCCGGTGTGACGTCATCTATGCGCTTCCCTGGTCAACAGAACACAGATCTCCGTAAATTGGCTGTAAATATGATACCTTTTCCACGTCTCCACTTTCTCGTCCCCGGATTTGCTCCACTTATTTCCAGAGGAGGCGCCCTTTACCGTTCGCTTACTGTTGCTAAGTTAACCCAAGCAATCTTTGACCCCAAAAACATGCTGGGAGCTTGTAACCCGAGTCAAGGACGTTACCTCACAGTGGCAGCCATCTTTAGAGGTAGGGTGTCGATGGCAGAAGTTGACCAAGAAATGCTTAATCAGAAAAATAAAAGTTCAAACCACTTTGTTGAATGGTTGCCATGCAATATACAGACAGCTGTTTGTGATATCCCCCCGCCAAATCTCAAAATGTCGGCCACCTTTATAGGGAATAATACTTCGATTCAAGAAATTTTTCAACGTATGTCTACACAGTTTACTGGAATGTACAGGCGGAAAGCCTACATTCATCTGTATACTGGTGAAGGTATGGACGAGATGGAGTTCACAGAGGCCGAGTCCAACATTAACGACTTGGTTTCTGAGTACCAACAGTACCAGGAGGCTTCTTGTAATGATTACGACCTATCAGACGACGAGGAGGAAGAAGCAGATGTGTAAAATTGCTAGTTACGAACGTTTTATTGATGTTTAGCAACTGAGTCCTACATTTACAATATATACAGTAGACGATGCTGCTTCGATGCAGCAAAACTATATTGAAAATTCACGATTGACAAAATTGCTTTGAAAAATGTGTGTTATTATATTACGTGAGAATATTATCAAACACGAACTCTATATTTTTGTAAACACCACTAATTGCTCATTTATAAAGACAGATTGATAGCATTAACATTTTCATGTTGAATATATAAGGTCATTGTGATAGTAGTGTATATAAAAACACAAACCTGGAATCACTGACACTTTCAGTCTGTTTCAGCAGAATAAGCTCGGCCGGGTTACAATTTATTGATGTTAAATTGTTGAATAGATCGTTTTTCAAAAATGTATGATATAAAATGAAAATATAATTATTTTGCTTTAATAAGTGTACAACATTATGTTAAACGTAAATATACACTCCATATTTATTGTTATATATACAACTTATAAGTCTGCAGTATGAAATAATAGTATTGTGCTTAATTAGATACATTTTATTAGATATGTTTTAGTCTGTTTAATGCTCTACCGTCATATATTGTAGCATGGAAAACTCAGAAATTACAGAAAAAATGCATATTCTTTATTTATACACTATATTTCATACCAGTCAGCAATGATAATGTATTCAATTGGGTTTAGATTTTATTAAATGTTGTATGAGTAATAATGTTCAGGGATGTTTCGTTTGTTCAGCCATCTTCGTTCCCAGCTAAAATGAAAGTAAATCGTCTGGAATACTAGGAAAACTTCTGTTGTTCCAAAACACTCTAGCTGTCAATTGGGATAATAATATCAGTGGTGGCTAGATTAAAAAGGCGTGTATTTATCGTTCTATGTTCCAGTCAGGGCATAGGTAATATTTATGTCCACTGCTAGAAGCGATTCATAGTTTTTACAAAACACTTTTTCGATTTCCTAGAAGAATTTTATCTAAAAGATTTTGAAACTCTCACCTGATGTTCTCTTTTGAATTTCATAAACTTTATAATATAAAATATACGTTTGCATTGTGTACGCTTTCTGAGTTTGTTAATCATGTGGAAATCAGCGATGTCTCTGACCTTAGGGGCTTTAGGCCATTTTGACTAATATTGTTTTCTCTTACTTCTTATCTCGTGACGTCATCACATGCGTCATTATTGAGATTATTGATCGTCCAATAATTGTTCATATTTTCATCGTCTAAACAGGAGTCATTCTTCTCAACGAAGTATCAAGCATTTCTCTGCAATCAAAAGAATTAATCATGTTTTCTTGTTTGATTTACCAATTGAATATTTCAATAATACCAATAACTAAGGTTTTTCCTAGTAGATTGAAAATACTTAACATTTTGTGATAGATTTGATTAATAACAGGTGTTATAATCACCACACGTAGTATTTAATTGTAAGGGAGTTAAACGACCTTCCAAATTAACCTACAATCGGGTAGCAAGCATATTTCTGACGGTTTCACCAAGACACATTAATTCTACCCAATAGAACTTAACTTAAAGTTGCAAATTTTCGGTCCATCAGAAACCACATCCAGCTATCACCACCACAAATAGATGCTTACAGTCAAATTTAGTTAAATTCCAATCAGTGGTTAGGAAGAAGTCGTTTGAAAAAATTGTTGACGTACGGACGACGGACGACAGACGACGTACAGACAACGGACGCCACAGTATGGAACAAATAAACATTAAAGTTATATCAGGAGGCATGTGTCACAGTGAGGTCACATTGACCTACCTCTTGCACTCCGCCAACCCAATGTATCATTTGTCAAGTTATATTTCACAGTGACCTTATTCTTGCACTCTGCCATCCCAAGATATCCTTGTGCACCAAATCTGGCTACTCCAGGTGATAAAATATAAGAGATCTGCACTGGAAACACATTTTCAAAATTAAAGGTCAAAGGTCAAGTCATATATCATAGTGACCCAATTTTGCCCACTTCAGTCCTCCATCCCCATATGTGCTTGTACTCCGGGTCATAAAAAAGTATAGAAGATATTCACCGGACAAACTTTATAAAACATTAAAGGTCAAAGGTCAAGTCATAGATCACATTTACTCATTTTTGTACTATGCATTCCGCCATCACAAGATGTCATTGTACACCAAATTTGGATACTCCAGTTGATATAGTATAGAAAATTTACATAGAGAGCATGACTATTTTCAAATGCCACTAAATGCTTATGACAAGCACCCAGGAAATTATATGGTATTTCCAAACCAAGTCGTACTGACTGACTATATCTAAGTAACTAAAGAAGAACTAGAAAGCATGGGATAAGTTTACGCACACCTGTACGGTTACCGTTTATTAAGGGAACCCAATATGTAATTACACAGAGACAGAAAAAACAATTCTACAGACTCTCTCCAAATTCTCTCATAAATATGATGTACAATAAAGGTAGAGCTATGGCTGAACCCTGAATACCAGAACTATCTGATATATGTAGGGGACAAAACAAGTCTATTTATCCCTACTGTAGTTTAAATAACAACAGAAATGAACCAAGTGCCAATGAATATAAATAGAACTTGCAATGTGCAATGAATACTATAAAATACCAACTCTAGATGAAATATAGTAGGATTAGCAAATGGATAAAATACGGATCTAGAAATATTCTGATCACTAGGCTCTATGAATGATTTAAGTCAAACTCAACTGTCTAAAACACCAAAAGTACCACCAAAAGTACGCTAAAATAGACAAAGTTAAATTATCTTCAAAAAATGAAAATATTACTAAAATCCCCCGTCCATCCCCTTATCCTAATCTACGAGTTGCTTCCCTTATCCTACAAACCAAGCATACTGACAGCTACACGGGTTTTGAACGATCCAAAATTGTAGGAGCCGTCAGCAGCTCAAAACCAACCTTCCCCTATGAAAGTCCTACGTCTACTCCTTTCCCAACGCCCAAGGAATCTCTACGCCCCTAGTAAGAACGCTAACATCAACGGGGCAACGCACGACCTCAACGGGGAAACACCCGTTCCCCTCGGACGGACGGATGTTAATCGCTGCTGGATTATCTGGTGATAAAAAAGCAAATAACAGTGCTCGAAAACATCTCGTTCAGAAACTGGTCAGCAAAGGAGTTCCGCCAAACACCATTGGCATGAGATCCGCGCTATCACAAGAAGGCAAAGAACCAATATACCCTGCCTCCGGCACACATACACAACACACATGGAGGCAGTCCGTTAATGACCTTAGCTGTTCTTTGATAGAAATTTTAGCGAGTTCATCTATTGTATCTCTAAGTAGATTACGTGATTGATCGTTACATACCAAAAGTAGATTTACGTTAAACTATCCCATTATAATTATATCGCAGATACCCTTATTAAAAGCTTTATCTGTCTATAGTTCGATTCTATTCTAGAGTTAATGGTATTTCAGTGAGATAGCACTATGAAGTCGGCATCAGATCCGCTCTATTATGAGGAGACATGTACACGAACATGTCCTATCTGCAGCACACATACACACATGTTCGCATACACATCACACATGTAGGCATGTCGTTAAATGACCTTAGTTGTTAATAGGGTGTTAAACAAATTAAAAACTATTCGATCATTTCGGTAAATACAAAATGAGTCATGAAACCCGGTAGGATTTAACGACACACTACCATCCGACTCAGCCAAGTCTCTGTGAAATGTTATATACTACATTCCCGTAGCTCTGTGTGAAATATATCTAGTTTGTAATTTAGGCTTTGTACAATAATATAATAATAATAGTTCAAGGTTCTTATGTACCGCTTTGTCACAACGTAGTTCAAAGTTCGTCTCAAAGCGGTTCACTAACTACTATCCGGGGTTATAGGGCCTTTGCAACCAGCCAATATTGTTCTCAACTCCCTAGGGAACATACAGCCGGTGCTGCCATTTTGGGCGCTCACAGCTAGCATTCAACAATTCAAGCTCTTCTCAACCACGTACTCATTTACAGCTGAAACTGGAACAAGCGGAGTAAAGTATCTTGTTCAAGGATACAAAACAGTGCCGTGACTCAAACCCGCGACCTTTCGGTCACGAGCCCGGCGTCCTACCACTAGACTACTGTGCCTCCATAAATCAAGTAAACAAAAGATTAATTGGTGAGATTTGATATACTTTTGAGTTTTAGTTTGAAGAAGAAGATGACGTGTTTATGTCTAACGTTTGCCAAGGGTTTAACTCAACATCACCGCACCGGAAAAAAGAGCCAGAATATAGCCACTAAAGATAATACTACAATTATATAATAATATATAATATAAACATGATCATTAACGCCTGCTGCTACCTTGTTTAGGGATATCAAGATTGTAAGGATCACTTTTAATAGTGAAGGATAATATGCAAAATTAGACTATTCCACAATTAAAAATTCTTTAGACGCCCTAGTAGTTAAAACAATGCTAGATATTTGTCAATTTACCAGAAATGATCACTTTGGACCGCCATAAATAACTATTAATTTACATGAAGCGGAGAGAGGTAAAGGGTATTGGAAAATGAACACAAAAACTATAAATTATAGCCATTTCAGGGACATCTTTAAGACTTTCTGGGGAAACTGGAAAAATTCAATACCGCATTTTGATAGCAAACGAGAATGGTAGGATATGACAAAATTGAAAATCCAAAAATTGTGTAAAGCATATAGCTTATCACGGAAAGACAATATCCAGAAAATGGAGTCAGAAGTGAGAAAACTACAACTGAGTTAAGATATGGGTATGGCAAATGATGCGATAAGATCAAAAAGACTTAAAGAAAAGATAGAAAAACATTATAGAGATAAATCGGGAGCCGCAAGAATCAGATCTAGAATAAAATGGTATGAAGAAGGGAAAAATATTAAGCGCTTATTTTTCAATCTGGAAACAGTAAGGAGAGTACAAAAACTATGGAGAACGGCTTAATGCACAGATGGTTGTTACAGCTTTATTTTAATAGAATAATAAATGAATAAGTCATTTTTTACCAAAAACTTTATACTACAGAGGTTTGGGATGAAGGGGAAGCAGAACAGCTATTACTAAATATGCAATCATCAGTTAATGACAATTTTAGGGATAAATGTGAAACTCACCCTACAGAAATAGAAATATTAGGAGCCAATAATACCCTTAAAAAATAAATCTCCAGGGACAGATTGAATACCCGAACATTTTTACCAAATGTATTGGAATACAATTAAGAAAAAATTCATAGAGATAGTACGAGAGATATTTGATAAAAAAGAATTATCAACAACCCAATACAAAGGATTACTTACGCTTTCATGTATGTATAAACAAGGAGAACGACAAGATATTGCGAACTGGAGGCCACTTACACATTCAAATACCGACTATAAGATGATTACCAAAAAATAGCTTTGCGATTTAACCCATTTTGCCCAAAATAATACATGGAGATCAGAGCGGATTTATCAAGGGAAGGAAAATAGAAGAGTCGATAAGATTGATATCAGATATAATGGAATGTGTAGATTCAGAAAACAAAGATGGGGCAATAAGCTTTGAAGACCAACAAAAAGCGTTTGACAGAGAAGAATGGGGATGGTTGGAAAAAAAATCAATTTTTGGGAAAATATGATCAGATGGCTAAATGTTACTATGACGTATAAAAAAGTCTCAAAGTTGTATGCTCATTAACGTTCATTTATCAAAATTCTTCGCTACCAGTAGATCAGTAAAACAGGGATGCCCTTCATCACAGATGCTCTACATATTGCAAGCGGAACCTATGACTTGCACGATTAGAAGCATTAAAAATATTTAAGGTATCAATTTACCAGAGGTAAATAAAATGAAACGTCAAGCAAAAATAAGCATGTTTACAGACGATTCGCCATTATTTATAGGAAAAGAATAGTCAATACCAATAATATTTGAAGTACTGAACAAATACGAGAAAGCTTCAGGTGCAAAAGGTCATCTTAAGTAGACTAAAGGGATATATATAGGTCGTATAGAAGCCTCCAAACGTTAGAGCTAAAACTTGGACGAAAGGTAATGTTAAAGCACTAGGCATATTACATGACAAGAACAAAAAATTCGATGATAAAAAAGTAAAATAGAAAACATCATTACATGGAAAAAAGAGGTCTCTTGCTAAAAAGAAAGTCTTAATAGTAAAATCCATTATGTGCTCATTATGCAGATATGAACTAAATCAAAATACTATAGTAGACAAATTCATAAGACGAATCAATATTTGATATATGAATATGTATGAAACAGCAAAGTTAACAAAGTATCAAAAATAAACATGCTACTCGGAACGAGCAAAAGGGGGGTTATCAATGATTGATATAAACACAATCATAAAAATTAGTAGAATACAACTTATATACAGAATTATACACAGTGAAACTGATACATGGAATATTTTGGGAAAATATTGGTTACAAAGTTGTGAAATGAAATTTTGCACTAACTATTTTTTATGTAAATGCATTAGTACAAAAAGTCTAACCCTAAAAATACCATCAATATATGAGGGGGCACTAGTACACTGGCAAATATTACTAAGAATATACAACAATATTTCCAAAAAATAAACTTAAAACCAAAGTGTATTTTTTAACCATAAGTTATTGTTTAAGAAAAACCTATTAATTTTTAGAAATTGGGCAGAAAGTGGTAGAATGTGCCAGCTTAAAACATTAAAGAGTGAGTCCGATATTTTTGTTAATATGCGAGTTATGTCAAAGGTGCGAGTGCAATATATGTATTAATTTCCGATCAACAGTAGGTCAGTATGTAACATGCAATTAGCAGCTTAACATGTTAATGTGTGTGTTAAACATATGATGTGAGTTTTTAATGTACACGAACTAGCATATATTAAGTATTTTGAATAGATATGAATAAGGTTTTCAATTTGTGAATGTGTGAGTTTATGTATAGTATGTCAATTGTGTTAATTGTGAATAAACTTGATTAAAAAAAATGTAAGGTTTGAAAAAAGAAAAATATTTCACATCATATTAATACCAATACGACAGGGTTAGCAAGGCCTCGTTATAGCTAGATATAATATACGCATTTCTATATCTTCTGGCAATTTCATAGAATAAGCCAACTCTCGTTTTATGTAAAATGGTATTGAATGCCATTTAGGTAAACCTTGGATGATACAACAAATACTAGTTGAACGAGAGTTTGTCTACTCAATATGATTTTGCGACATGCTTGCAAAAGTTATGAGATTTGAACGTATGGTTAAAAAATGTGAATGTACATATTCCATTTGCATTCGTAGGAAAATCGAAATAGAACTAAATCAACGCAAAATCCTTACATAAAAGCAGTGAAGAGTTGGTAGCATTGGTAATGCATCTTTTGATGTTTGACCAAAACCGACACGTTGAAATTGAAATATTTCGATAATGTCATTTGCTTAAAGTGAACTGTTGGTCGATGATCGTATTGGGAGTGAAACGTTAACAAAACAGCACATCTACTTTTCACTCTGTATCACCTGTCAGTTTCAGAAAGATTAGTCATTTGGATTTAGAGATATTCTCGAGAATTTAAACTGTTGACGGACATTGTGATTACTATAAGGCACTTAATCTTATTAGCGTATCTAGTATTTTTGAAACCCTCAGCATTGTCGGCCAATAGCACCATATCATCTGCATACATCAAGAAAATTGATTAACTTATTGCTTGTTACTCTATAGAAGGATAAACTTCTAAGCACAAACTGTCGAGGTTTCTATATACAATTACACTTAACCCTGAAAGGCTATATAAACAACAAGCTTTAACTTGCTTTACATGCAAAATTGATCAGATTATTCAGTGATATATCGTCCAACAGTGTATTTGGATGAATATTGACGTTTTCGGTTGCCACTGACATGTCCCACTGGTCAAGGTAAATTACTTTGTCCAGTAAATCATTGAACTCTTCCAGTAAAACCTGTTCCACGAACATTCCAATGTAGGCATATGGCTTGTTTGCATTGATATATGTTATGAGGTGAGGACCTTTAATGAAAACTTGAACATCCGGGGACCTCGTCAGAAGCCTCACAACGGCAGCCTTTGCATGTCGCACGTGATCCCTTAAATCTACGTGATCACAGCACCTCGCGATGTGGGCATACCAGTGGATGATTACAATGGCAGAGCTGTTTCCCGGGATTTTGTCCAGTCTGTGGGCTACAGACTTAACGGTTTTCCTATCTGACCCCGGTGACCCGTGGAAGGGAAGCTCGTGCGGCTGCCATTCAGTGTCCAATCCCAATGTGGTGTTATACGCACGGGCGAACTTTTGCCATGCATGACCTGAAATATGTGCCGAATCCTTGATATTTAAGAAAGACGCAAGACGGAAGAACCACTGCCTGGTTGTTGAATCACCAATCGAAATGACAGGTCTGTCTTTAAGACACACCAGATACTTCTCCTTACTTCGGTCTACTGTGGGCTGGCAGAGAAGGTTGTGATACACTCCCCTGTAGAGGAAGCCTGACGGTACACTACTGTTCCATGTGAAGGCGCGAGGCAATACATTGCAGTGAGTGGAAGGCGTCGGATAGTCTAGATCTCCTTTGGAGCCTAAAACAAGTAGATGTGTTTCATCAGTGAAGTAATTAAAACTAGATAAAATAAAAAAAAAATTGACCAAACTTGAATTGAAGAGACAATATCTCAATACTGAAGACAATTTATTATTGTTATCTAGGTTTCCTTGAAACTTTTACAGCATTAACGCTAAGCTTAATGACTAAGATTAGTTGCGTCTGATGTTCGAGTTCCATGGGATATTGCAATCCTTTGTTAATTTTGTCTTTTAGGAACTATGCCATGACTACTGCCAAAATGCATATACTGTAACAGTATAATAAAACGAATGTATTGCATCGAGAATTGTGTCGAGTCAAGAGCTGTCAAGCGGCGACCCTCAAACTATAGGGAAATCTTAAATTTCTAAAAAGTTTGCTTCGTTTTCTTAGCTAAGTGATTTTATTTGCGCTTAAGTTTTAAACTTTACTCCTTTACTATTTCGTCTTTTAATATCTACCACTGCCAATATCGTTTGCCCAGACCGTTCCATGCTTAACAATATATTGAATTCAAGTGCTTGTAAAGGGCAACTCAGACACGCTCTGATATTGATATACATTGTAGTTTGACATTTTTACACATTTTAATATTTTGTTTCTGGTTTTTATGTATTCAGATTTTTGTGAATGTCTATTTTTTAGGTTGTTGTTTGGCCCTAAACGACTCAAATTGTCGATTGGTCGTAAAACAATACAAATACAATTTAGTACAATGTACCTATACAAATAGTGTACTGACTCACTGTGGAATCTGGTATTTAAAAAAAAAATATTGACGAAGTTGAAAAAAAATTCGATCAATCTTTTTCGTGTACTTTTACATCATTATACTTTAACAGCAAGCTAACAGCAAACTGTATTCTGGACACATGTATGCAGTTACCTGTGAAATTAAACATATTATCCTCAGGCTGTCTAGTCTACCGATGTTTATATGACAGCTTATCCGAATATAAATAAAATGAAATATACCAAATAATTTCTGTCCTGATTATAAAATCGAAATAATAGTTTACAATGTATCTAATAAAGTGATAGGTAATAAAACACTTACTTGGAACAATAGTCACATGGATCTGCTTCAGCAGTTCATCCTTATATCTAAACAGAAATCAATCTCACATAAAACGCATGATAGTTAAAATCCACGCGCACTAGTACTGTCCAATGACGGATCCAGAGACCTATCTGGGTTTTTTTCTCCAAAATTCAAGGGGGGGGGGGGGGGGGGGGG
>NW_018406536.1:160281-199611 GCF_002113885.1 Mizuhopecten yessoensis | reverse complement strand
GGGTGGGGGGGTTCTTGAAGCCCCAATATAACCTCTGGATCCGCCACTACTGTCAATGGGTTGCAACAGGTAAAGGTATTTGTATTGATATACAACAATATGGAATATAAAATTGTATAGACCTATATGTACATAATATATAAAGCGGTGTGATCCATATAGTTCCACGTCTTACACGAATTCTTCAATATAATTTCTAAACTATCTTCAATCCATATTATTAATAATCGAAACCTAAAACTTAAATTGCGATCTACCAAAACAATTTGCATGTTGACTAAACTCTAGATCCGACCATGCAATATATCACATCAGTTTTTATCAATTTACCTGAATATTTTCCTTGTGATGTCATCGTAGTACAAAGAATCGTCACAGCCATACTTTACCCATTTCTCACACGGAACAGATTTGGGCTTTCCACAAAATAAAGAAATGTTAAAATTTTCATGTGTTAAATTACAGAATCCTCCATATGTTTTGTTCAGCCAACCAGATGTTTTTGGTGCACATTGAGTCATCTCACTTTTCTGGTTCTCAACAAATGTTGCATTCATGAATTTAAAAGAACCATATACGTTCACGTAATTTGTGAATAAACCGATCCCCTCCTTCGTGTTGGTGACAGACACTTTCACCGATACATTTCCCGCCCAAAACGCCATCACGTGACCTGTGTAGGTTCCATTCATATTGTCAACCACGTAACCAGCCACAGACGAACTTTCGTCAGCATTGTTCAGCCAAATGTTGAGCAAGTCGCCACCTTGTGTCAGGGACTTGTTGTTACCATTATAGAGGTGTATTCTCGCTATGAGTTCTGTACCTGCCGTGAATGTCTTTGTTTTCCTGTCAATATCTAGCTCTACCACACAAAACCGAGGATCATAAAGTTCTTTAAAATCAGCAACTCGTTGTATCTGACGATATTCGGAATAACGATTCAGGATGTTTCTCGAAATAGCTGCCATTGGCATTTTTAATGCTGTCTTAATGATATTTGAGAGCGATGAATCATTAAGTCTGTCAAAGAAAAAATGCAATACAACTTCAATCAACATGTAAAAAAAAAAGTTTTACAAGTAAATCGAAAGTATTCCTGGTCTATTTAAGTCAGGGTATTGCTAAATCAGAGGGGCCCAATAGTGGAAATAGAGGTAAAACCTGTAAAATCTTTCTTCTACTGTAGGGATTAAGGGATTTTTTCCTCATTTAGTCAGAAGCATCCTTGGGGGAAGGGGTACACATTTTGTATAAATGGTGGGTCTGGCCGCCCCAGGGGCCTAAGGGGCAGGGCCCAATAGGGAAACATAGCAAATTCTTTAAAAACCTTCTTATTTTGTAGGAATGAAAGGATTTGGTCTGAAACATTCTTGGGTAAAGGGGAACCAATTTTGTATAAACGGTGGGTTTAATCCCCACCCCCACCCCCACCCAATTTTGTATAATTGGTGGGTATGATCCCCCCTAGGGGCATAGGGCTCCGTTTGAAATTTGTTCTCGCTATATCTCAAGTACTGGATGGATCTTTCTGAAATTTCATATTTACTTACAGCACCTACCAATAATTTTAAACATATTCAGGTGAGCGATAAGGCCCTCTGGGCCTCTTGTTACATATACAATTGGAGTATGTCGTAATCCACAAATCGGTTCATGATTAACAGCGCATATGATCAAAGGAAATAAACACTTCGTTTTCCCTTATACAACTTTCAATTGGAAGACAAACGCTGTTTGTGTACAAGTAATGTTATTTATTATGTTGTGGGAATAAGGACAATATTAATTTATCATTTATGGCATATTGAACAAAAACAGTTAATAAAACAAGGGTACCCCGGAAGCGCAACATAATATGCCCATCATATATTGAATGAGTAGTTGTCTGTACGGTTGTACATGAAGGGCCATAACTCCATAATATACGGTTGGACAATGGTGGTTATTGAACTTGTCTAAGCTATCATTTTTCATTTCAACAAATTTTATTGACAAAGTTGATACAAGTCAATTGGATGGAATAACAGGCAAAGCCTATATAAATTCTCTCCAGCGGTGGCTAAATTAACGGATTCTATTATTTTTATTTGATTTAATTAATACATCAATTTTGAAATGAAAATTATAAAAAAAAAATATATTAAAGGGATGTAACTCCTTCTCAATTAACATAACTGAAATACAAATACATTCACACTTCTCACATCACACACAAAACACTTCCACAGGTATTATTTATTTTTATAACATTTTACAATTGTATATGAGCTATATAGCTATCAAATCACACAGATATTGGCAGACATTGACCAAAAGTCCATGTGCAAATATATGCACAGGTCACAGTCGCCAAAACTGTTAAGGTATTATAGTTTTATATGAAAATAGATAGCTAGTCTATGTGTAATTCAATGTATAAGATGGAAACTGTAAAACAAGACAGATTGAACAAATCTTACAACAAACAACAACAAACAAACATGCTCAACTTAAAACTCCTATGTCCGTAGAAGAATAACATTTATAGAAAAGTAGGTAAAGTTACTTATTTGTGGAGTATAATTGGAATAGGAATAGTAAAGTATAAAAGTATAAAGTATAAGGTCATGGCTGGTTAGATCATATAGAGATTAAAACGCCTAGATTTACCAATAAATAACTGTACATCATTAAGTAACTGTCTGTTTGTTAGTCCATCACAATCAGGACAGCCTTGTAGAAAAATGTTTGTATCAATATGGTTATGATTTCCATAATTATCAACAGAAGTAAATAAAGTAAGTCTGAGATCATTATACAATGGACATTCAAGAAAGTAATGGAAAACTGTTTCATATTCAAAAGAGCAAGCACAAGAGGGACAGTCAGTTAAATGGTCATTGAATAAATCAAAATTTAAATTGCTACATAAGTTTCTAAGTTGACAAAGAATAATGTTGGCCCGTCTATCACCTTCAGTTTTAAAAATTAAGGTTGATTCATTATCGATAATAATATCTTTATTTAGTTTGTGTTTAAAGGTTGCAAGAGTTGGGGAGTTTAAGAGATCATTATCAGTAGTGTTAGTTGTGCGGCACATTAGAGGGAGGAAACTGTCAAAATAATTGTTAGTTCTGCATATTGGTGGATTAAACAGTCTTGTTTGTCTGAGGAAATAGGGATTATTGTTTTGATTGTTAATGAAAGGATTTAAGACATCTTGTAAGTATTGAGGTGACAGCCCATGCATTATTTTATACATCATTATGTGTTTGTGTTTATTTCTTCTTGTTGACAGAGTTTCCCAACCAAGTTCATTATAAAGTTTCTTATGAGATGTTCCAGATCGAAGTCCAGTAATGATTCTGGCTGCTTCTAATTGAATAGATTCTAGAAGTTCTTTAGATTGTTGAGTGCAATTATCCGATACTATGTCTGCATATTCCAAAATTGGCCTAATAAATGCTATATAAATTTTAATTAATGATTTACGATTGACTTTAGTTTTAATGTAAAGAAGAATATTTAATCTACTATAAGCTTTTTCATATATATTCAGAAGCTATCATTATTATGAAACTTCCTATTAAATTTGAAGTTAATCCGTTGAAAACTACTCGATATATCGGGCGGACACTGTTTTGGCAATTGAATAAAGTTCAAAAACTCCGTAAATTACTGTCCAATAATTACAGTTATCAAACTCATTCGAACTATCATGGCAATGAACCTTCCTATGAAGTTTTAATTGAATCTGTTGAAAATTACTCAAGATATCGACCGGACACCGTTCGCGCCCGCCCGCCGTCATTCGACTGGCGTTTACAAAATGATGAAAAATAAACGACAGTTAAAAGTGGTCCCTACTAAAGTTTTTATTAATATTTGACCTCGCTTGTTGGTGACCTTGACCTTACCTGAAGCTGACATTCGTTGCCAACTGATTGAAGTAACCGCTGAAGTGCATATTGCTGATAGTCAGACTCTTAATCCTGGAAGGAAGAAGAAATAAAGGTAGCGATTTTAATATTGGTCACTTCCGGCACCAAAAGAAAATTCACATTGAACATAAAAATTCGCCACAGAACTACATACATCTTCCGAGGAACAAAATGTATTCACAACATATAGAAGCACGATGGCATCAGTTAGAATCGCAATGAAGAATTGCACTCCGAGCTGATTTCTTAAACATTGTTCTTTAAGGTAAAGGGTACCAACAAATTAAACGATATCGTTATCACTGTTACTAAAGTGAAACTTTCTGTTCAGAATTTTTCAAAAGAAATATCCCCCCCCCCTAACAAAAACAACCCCCAACCTGTGGGGTAGAACTGCGTTACATTGCGAGTCGATACTGTGTAATTGCTGCCATGCAGGATATATACAAGCACAACATCCAAATGATGGATAAATTACCCTTTTGACAGTGGAAGTTACTCTAAGCCAGAATCTTTATTGAAGGGAGATTACTTAGTAACAAATAAACTCTGAGTGGAGCTCTTCTTCGTTATTATAACTGATGAAGTGGTACTTTAGGGCGAATAAGAAGTTGTTTTCTGATTTATTTTGAAATCCATTCAGAAGTTCTCGATATTTGTTCCCGTATGTCCTGCAGCCGATGAGTGAGCCTCTCATTTTCATGTTTTCCATCTATAATTCCTGCTGAGCAAAAATTGACAAAGTTTTACATGATTCCGATCATAATTGATTATGTTATTGTGTAAAAATCGTTGACCAAACAGAGTGCAGTATGCTGATAAATTATCCGTAGATATTTCCAAAATTTGAATTAGCCGTTGTATTTTATAATAATGATCGTCTAAGTTTCATCATAATCAGTAAATGTTTGATAAACTTATTGAGTGGCATCTGTTAACTTATTAGGGAGCTGTATGTTAATTTCTTATTTACAGATATTGTTTAATTTGATATCTGATCAGTTATAGATTTATCAGAATAAACACACAGTCAGATATGAGTGATCTATGACCAGTTATAGTTTTTATCATAATAAAACAGGGGCAGACATGAGTGATCTATTACCAGTTATCGTTTTTATCATAATAATACATGGGCATATATTAGTGATTAATGATCAGTTATAGTTTTTATCATAATAATGCAGGGGCAGACACGAGTGATCTATGACCAGTTATAGTTTTTATCATAATAATACAGTGACCCATCATCAGTTATAGTTTATATCATAATAATACATGAGCATATATTAGTGATTAATGTTCAGTTATAGTTTTTATCGTAATAATACATGGGCATATATTAGTGATTAATGAACAGTTATAGTTTTTTATCATAATAATGCAGTGATCCATCATCAGGTATAGTTTTTATCATGATAATACACCTGCAGAAATGAATGATCTATGACCAGTTGTAGTTTTTATCATAACAAAACAGGGGCAGACATGAGCGATCTATGACCAGTTATCGTTTTTATCATAATACAGGGCCCGAAATGAGTGATCTATGACCAGTTGTAGTTTTTATCATAATGATACAGTGATCCATCATCAGGTATAGTTTTTATCATGATAATACACCTGCAGAAATGAGTGATCTATGACAAGTTATAGTTTTTATCACCATAATACAGTGATCCATCATCAGGTATAGTTTTTATCATAATGATACAGTGATCCATCATCAGTTATAGTTTTTATCATAATAATACAGTGATCCATGATCAGTAATAGTTTTTATCATAATACAGGGGCAGAAATGAGTGATCTATGACCAGTTTTAGCTTTTATCAGACTAATAAACGTTGTTAATTACTGTAAATACCTAAACCTGCCTTCATACTTACATTTACGTATGTATCCATGTTCCTATTAAGCTTCACACCACGGACTGAGATAGGTAATCTAATTCCCTGCTGCATACCTAGCATCCCCTTATAAATATACATGTACTTAATAACCTAGGTACGTACTACAAAAGTACATACTTACCTACCCACAAACATATGTACCTACATATATTGATATATACATAGAGTTCAAGTACTTTATTACCTTGGGTCTTTTGACCCATCGGTTTCAAAAGTGAGATATACAATATCACAATATTACAATATCTACAGACAATACAATACAATACAATACATGCAATACATACAATACAAAACCAGCAATGTACAAACAGTATGGAGAGTGTTACAACTTAAGTTAATTGTTTTCTTCTTACATTTGCCGCTTTTATATATTTGGACAAATTGACAAGTTCTTTTGTGTTATTTACATTAAATAGATTTATCCTTTTAAATATACTTGTTTTTTATATAGTACTTTTTCAAAAATTTAACACGTTAATTCGAATAACATGGACATTTCAACATAAAATGAAACTCATCTTTAACATCATTTAAATTACATACAGTACACACTCTAAGACTACGCTCAATATTTTGATATCTACCTTTTTCTATATTTAGATTATGAGCAGATAACCTAATTTTGTAATATCTTTCAAAAATTCTCTAAAGATAACGGTTTTCTTAAGTAATACTGTAAATTAAACTGGTTATAAATATATGTATAGATATATCCCTTTGAAGATGTTCTTACGTTTTCTTTGTATTCTTGTCTATATATATCAATAAGTCTTTCTCTAATAAAATTATAACGCATATCATCATTTATTTCTGTTTCCCATATGTAACCAAGACTAGTTCTAAATAAATCATTTTTATGTTTACAACCCATTTATCCTTATTCTCCACCATATCTTTATAACATGCTTGCAAAATACAATTACTAGTCCTTTTTTAACTTAATCCAATATTTAATAATTCCTAACTTTCTTACCAATGACAATGGATACCTCCCAAGTTCTAAATAAACCATAATATTACAAGTATTTTTTCTTACGCCAAGCAGTCGTTTACAAAACAAAGTATGATTTTTTTCAATATCTGAGGCTTTATGAAAGCCCCATATTTCAGAACCGTAGCTTAGAATGCTATTTACATACGTATCAAAAAACTGATAATTGAGTTTCAATATTGAAATATTTTTCGACATACATTCATAACTGAAAACAAAGCCTTTCTTCCCTGATCTGCATTTTTTTGTTGTGTTTTTCTAAATGTTCCATTGTAATTTAGTAAGATTAGGTAGTTAAATTCATTTACAATTTCTAGCTGACGACCATTGTATTTACCCCCATTTCGAAACACAAGAATTTTTGTTTGATCCGTATTGACTGTTAGATCCCATTTTTTTTGTATACGACGCATACCTACCCACAAACAAATATATTTACCTACATATATTGATATATACATACAACGCATAGCTACCTATCTACCTACGATAAAACACCTATCTACTTGATCTACCTGCATCGTCGAGTATCCGACATGTAGCTCTATCTACCAATAATAAACCAGTTCTGGTTTAAAGGGAGATAATTCAGAACACGTACATGACTAAGGCAAGCACGGTGATGACAAGGCAAATTAGCATCTTGACTGAGCGGCGTGGAATCATGATGACACTTTCAACCAAGAGAGGTAAATCTTTATATGACCCTCATCTCGGCGTTGCCGGTATGATACTCAAATGTGTACAAAGGCTATCCCAGCAGCGATACCTCAAAGTTTTAGTTAGAGAAAGTTGTCATCAAGCCATGACGACCATCAGTTCTCGCTGAAAATGAAAAAAAACAAACATGCCGGTATTTTTGTGTAAGGTTTTGTTTTGTTTTTGTATTGTTTTAATGCTCATCGACAAAGCAAGTCATATAGGGTCAAACAACACTGTAAAATCAAACTAGAAATGAAAAGTTTAAAAAAGTGTAGTTTCAAATATTTTTTTTTATGTGTATTTTGTTAGGAAATCGACCAAAAAAAGCATCGCGATACTGAAGTCAATTTCAAGGGAAGTAACTCTTACATTTGCAAAATACGCCATAGCAATGAATAAGACAAGATTGGTTCTTTACTGAAAACACGATTTATTTAGGAATGTAAACATGGAATAAATTACAATTTAAAATAGTTAGACATGAACATATTTTATATAAATTTTAGAATTTATTTACAACAGTTTATTTATTACATCTACTTAAATATCAATCACAAAAACATTAAAGAGAATCAAACATTTTTAAATATCATTAATGTATATTAATTATATTTAATGAACATATTAATTAATAACACATGTACAACACAATTATAATCTTTATTGAATTCCCCAATTATACATCTAAATTTACACAGAACATGGGAATACAGAACACATTATTGCACACAATGTTATACATTATCCACATCCACAGTCTATCTAATAGTCACACACTTAAAGTACACAGGTTTGATAACATTGTCTCTATTACCACTGGCTGCAATGTTCCCATCGTCAAGGCGGTACAGTCTCATCCCAGCTCGTAGGTACTTCGGTACATCCAGGGTTATGATGACATCAGATCCCTTCTTCAGGCAAGTCTTGTTCTTCCCAAAGTGGATATATTGGCGGTTCATCTTCTGTAGTCCTTCTTTCTGGATGATCGGTAAAGCCTTATATATATATTTCTATAGTGTAGTGGTCATCACACTCGCCACTCTGTTGTGGGAGACACAAGTTAAATACTGGTGGAAATAATAGTACAGCTTGAAATTATGTAAATACTGCAAACATATACAAACATAAACAACTAGTTATATACAACTATACTTACAGGGTAATAACAAATGTAAGAAAAATGAATTTCTTGGCATTTCAATTGTTATTATTCTATCAAGAATGTGGTCAAGATCCCATGACCCTAAAAGTGCATTTAATTTTTGCCGGACTATTAAAATGATCTTCATGGATATAAAGTAGGTAATAAAATGTTTCCTTAGGTCCACAGGAAAAAAATAAGGTATGTCATGATCAGATTATACGAAGGAAATGTAAAAAAAAAATGTTGGTCTTACTGTAGTTTATATGGGGAAATAACACTTTTGGGTACAAATTCAAAGTTTGTTGGGATTACTATCATGTGACTGAATTTTGATAGTATGAAAATTAAGAACCTGGCCCTTCCCTAGGGCCAGCAGGAAGGGGCAAAAGAAGGCAATTTGGTTGAAATTTCATCAATCTTCTTCTTAAGATCCAGATATGCTAGAATCAAAGACTCTTCATGGATGGAATGGCCCTAAGTCGCTATATCTGAAATTGTTATTTCATTACCCCCGTGTAGTTCATTCCTCCACTGCATGTATATATTTTTTTCTGAAAATTGTCAGCAATATTTACCGTATGTCAGACAACCATATACCCGCCAAAAATGATATATATATCAATAATATATATTGGTCACTCCCAACATGAATTTCTCTCAAAGAATTCAAAAAACCTGTTTTGGATTAAATAAACTTTGTTCTGTATTTGTTTGATTTTTACATCACTACAGTGTATAACAAGTAACATGTTTCATCATTTGGTTATTCAAAAGGAATGGATATTGCAGCCATTGCTTCTCCAATATTGGAATATTGAGAAATTGAATGCTGGTTTAGAGTTAGAAAATGAAAACCATAATTATATATAATTACTTAATATTGATTTAGAATCATCTTTGAGCTACTTTTATTGTGTTTGTATGTCACCTATAGACCGGGTCAAGCTTGTAAATGAGAGATGTTGCAACATCATCAGTTCTTTATTGTTTGTCTGTGTGTACTTAGAAATTACCATGCTCTTTGCAGGTTATGAAAAGATTAATAGACTCGTACTAACTATGATTGCTCCTAGGTTTCTGTCATTCCAGCATGGTGACCATATAACACTGAAATAAAAAAAAAGTTTATTGTGTGTGATGGCTTTTGTGACTTACTAAGTGTAAACGTATGAAAAGCTATGACTGGTGTAGGGAAGATGCGCCAGGCCAGCCCAAGCCAGTGAACTGTGCAAACAAGTACTGAGGTAAGCATAGGTAATTGGTATGCAATTTGGAAAACAAAAGAGTGGCCCTGCCAAGTGACCACGTCGCAAAAGGTACTGATGAAGGCCCAACACTGGACAGGTGGCACTCTGTGTAGGCTTACATTGTAATGATAAAGTGATTGGCCGAATATTGTAATGGCCTTTAAATGAGCGAAAAAAATAGCTAAAGTTTTGAGGGACAGCCATTAGAATCATAGGAAATAACTGCATCATGATACTGAAGCACATGTGATGCAGACTTGTTCATAGTCATCTCACCCACACGTAAAAATGCATGAAAGGCTAAGAGATACATTGCTCTTAGTAAGTACTGCTGGTATGCAGACGGACACACAAATGGCAACGACTCTACCAATTTCACCAAAATGGCAGGGGTAATTGGTAGGCGGCTATCAGCACGTGACGACGTTCGCTGAATGGATAATAGAAGCTTTTTAATGATAATGGACTGGGAAGGATCAGAAAAACCAGCCAGCTTATTCAAATATCCAATGGCTGCAATGTATGTCGATATTGTGGAAGAGGCAAAATTATTTTGATGTAGGTAAGCAATGAAATATGCTAATATGCCCATATTAGTAGGTATGAATGGAAGTGTTGGATGGTTGGCAACCAGAAACTGTTGGTATAATTGATAAGCCCTAGCATAAGTACGCCTGGTCTGGGGGGGATGTTGCATTTTCCAAAAGTTGTACAAGTAACATGCTTAGATTGTCAGAAGGTGATCTGGGATGTGACGTGCTCAAAAAAGAATATTAAAACGCAAGGAAGTAATGACAAAACGACGAGTTAAAGCCATAAGAGTGCTATCTTTGCTTGTTTGTTTGTTGATTATATCAACAACGGCCATGTTGTCACAGTACAACAATAGACATCTATTTCGCAGACAGGGGCCCCAAATTTCAATTGCCAAGACAATTGCAAAGAGCTCCTTAACTGTAATATGGTACGAGGTAAAAGATGCTGGCCAGGTCCCAGACAACCATGAAGTGTTGAAAATAGCCCCAAAACCCTGATTGTAGTTACCCAGCGATCACCAAGGAACATGGAAACCCCATTAAAGGAGTCTATGAAAACTTTCCAAGCAGCAATGTCAGCGCTAGCCTCCCGACTTAAGCGTACATGGTGATGAGGTTTTTGAAGGCCACATGTCAAGTTGACCAAACGACGCAAAAAAGTTCGACCTGGAGAGATAACTTTACAGGCAAAATTTAACAAACCAATTAAAGACTGTAATTCCGCGTGACTTTCCTGCGCCGAGAAAACTGATCTAACAACTGCCGCATTTTGATGATTTTGTCCATAGGAAGTCTGGCCTCCATTTTAGAACTATCCAACTCTATGCCTAAAAAAGTTAACTGTGTGCAAGGGTTAACAGTTTTGCTTTGTTTTATAGGGATTTGGGTATGTTGACAAAAAGTTAAAAAGTTTGCCAAGTCTTCCATACATTTGGAACTACCAGGTGGGACTACAAAAAGGAAACTATCCAAAATATGAACAACCCCCGCTACTTGATATTTTGTCTCCATGATCCAATGAATAGCAGAGCTAAATGCCTCAAACAGACGGCAAGAGATAGAGCATCCCATAGGTAAGACTTTATCAAAATAAAACTTGTCGTCTATCTGGAAACCCAACAACTCATAGTCAGTAGGATGAATGGGAATAAGTCGAAAAGCTGACTCAATGTCAGTTTTGGCCATGAGTGAACCTCTCCCAAAATGTTTGACAAGGCGCACAGCATCATCAATTGTCTGATATGCCACAGTGGCATCTTCAGGGTTTATGCCATCATTGATAGATGTACCCCGAGGGTATGATAGATGATGAATGACACGAAACTCATTGAGTTATTTCTATGGTACAAGGCCCAACGGGGATACCTGAAGATTTGGAAAAGGAGGTGTCGGAAATGGACCTTGTATGCGACCTAAACTAATTTCTTTTTCAATTTTTTGTCTCAAAACCGAAACGTTATCCAGAGCAGATTTGGGATTTTTGGACGTTCGAAATCGCCTAGAACCATAATACTGCAAAGAAAAACCTTCAGTAAAACCCATCTTCAAAAATTGAAATTTATCCTGAGGGTAGCCCGCTAAATGTGTAAGAAACACTTGGACCTCAATAGGAGTAGGGAGTTTAGATTTTTTGAGGAGGTTTACGTTGTTGGCGTTGTGGATTAGTGGCTGAGAGTTGGCCATTGTTTCCACCGCCTGAGGGGTTATCCTGGGGAAGAGTGGAGGAGGATTGCAATTTGCATTGCCGAAAGGAATGCCCCCCTCCACAGTTGGAGCAGACATGTGGGAATTTGCAGCGTGGTCCCTTTCGACAAGATCCAGACTTGTTGAATGGCCAACAAACACCTTTTGGCCAACTTGTTGATTTGGAATGAAAGGGCTGCTGAAAGGGCTGCTGAAAGGGCTGTTGAAAAGAGTTTGGGCGGGAGGTACTTCTCAACCCAATTGCTGTAGCCTCCAAATAAAATTCGGAGTGAACATTTCCCCATGAAGTTTGAGGGAAAAGTTGATGCCACCGACGGAAGTTACAATCGTAATTCAAAGCCGCAGCAATTCCCGACCTTCTAGACAAAGTTTGTACAGTGTCAGCATATTTCATGAGAGCTGAAATAGCCTGGGGGTGGGATTGGACATAAATTGAAACGAATATATGAAAGGCTGATAGCCATTGTTCCACGGATTCAATCTGTGATGATTTTTGTTTGGGAACTAATGCTAATTCATTGTTGTGGAACTGAATTTTGAAGTGGTCCAAATCACAAAGAAGATTTTTGGAGCAACAGGCCAAAATCAATGTACTCCCCAGCCAAAATTTTGGCTTTTAATTTAGTATCAATATGCATGTCCAGAGGTCGGGAAATGTTGTGGCAAGTCTCAAAACCATTCTCACCCGTAAAATTTGACAACACCTGTGATAATGGGTTATTAATGTTCATTGTTGGTGTTGTAGCAGGCATGGTCAGGGGATCCATAGAACGCAAAGGCAGGAAATGTCCACTTGTATGAGGGGGGATAATATCAGTTGCTGAATTCGCTGGTGCTGGTCCCGGTCGCTGAATGTCAAGGGACTGTATACTGAGTGGGGAATTATGACCAAGTCCAGATGGTGCCCCTGTTGTAGTTGTAGGCAAATTGGGCACAACCGGAGCCTGCATCATATATCCTTCAGCCTTCATTAAATTGAATAATTCTTTCACTATTTCCTGCGTGGACGGAAAGACTGTGTTGGGGTTAGCTGCCATAGGTGGTTGAGTGGAACTTGAGGGGAAGGCATGGTCAATCGACCCCGGCGTAGTGGAGGTAGCGTCATTTCTGAATGATGGTCCAGGTATTACTAGTTGCTGAAGGGTGGTTGTTGAAAACTTGTATAGTGGGTGTGGTTTCTACCACATCACTGGTTAAAGCGGGTGTAGGGACCGGGACCTGCGTCCGTCGTCTTGTACTACGACCAACATTGCTATGTTGGAGAGCTGCCCTCCGTCTAGTTTTCCGTATGGGAACTGCCCCATGACCTGGAAAACAATAATCTGAACAGTATCTGCGGAAAATTCCATTGAACTAATGTTTGCAACAAACATTGAATGCACCTTTTGATATCCAAGAAGATGGATTCCTAATAATCAGGAAATTCATAATAGCATTCTTGTGAAAAAGTAAACATCCCATAGGACAACATTGGGAGAAACTCCCATAATAACAGCAAGTTTATGTAATTTCAAGTGAAAGTTTATGAATATGCAAACACATGTGTTAGCATAAAATTGATATCAGAATAACCATATAAACAGTCATAATCAAAATAGGATTATTGTTTTCAAAACCTTCCATACTATGCCAAAAAGGTTAACAAAATTGAAAGCAAAACATTGTAAAAACATAGAACTGCTCAAAAAAGTGGGAAACATAAACTCATGTTACCACCGCTTTAACGACACAAGTTAACTAACATGCATCATCAAGGTGTTTTCTTTTGAGCCTAAAACATTACCACACACAGTCACACATGTTAAATAACATGTATATATGAGAACTCTCATAGCAAAACATGTGAACTCACATGTAAATATTTGGAACGAACAACATGTTAACTAATACATTATATCGTATAGCAATGGTACACGCGTGTACACATGCAAAACAAACCCCGATTTTGAACGGGCAAAATAAATCAACAGTTAAAACAACAGAAGTCAAAACCGAAAGTACTGACCGACATGTAAAGCTAACAATAACTCGTGAATTCTGACAAAACAGAACACTCTACCACAATTGTGTCAACACATTTACTTAATGTAACGTACGATTAATTACTGCTGATGATTCCTCAATGTCACACGTGAAATAACCAGGAAAAGAATCTACTTTGAGGCGAAAAGAACACGCATTGTTTACAATAACAGCTGGGCGGAAATAAGCTAGTGCGCATGTGCAGTCGACTCTATGCCATCAGAGATATCCCAAAATAGAACGAGTTGAAGGTAAACATAAACAAACCAGGATAAAAAAACTAATGAATATGCAAGACCTTACCTTGTAAATTTTAAGCCCTGTAAAACTGTTCCACGCACAGAATATATGTACTTGCGCATCCCCTTAGAAGACAAGTGGACACCGTCCCTACACAAATTTTCAGAGACGCCATCTTTAAGGCCCTTATGGCGCCAAAAGAAACACACCGTGGAACCCATACAGCGTTGTTTTAAGGCAGAATTGACGAAATCCACAGATTCATTGTAAATAGTCACAGGTGTCACTCGAGTTGTCCGACGATATAATAATTGTAGGAACCCCACACGTTTGATGCCAAAACCAGTAACTAACCACTGGGCTATCGAAAATAGGTCAGTCACAAGTGTGCCCTTAACCCGCACATTGTCAGCAAAATCTAGGTCATTTCCACCGATTTGTAATAAAACCACCGAAGGCTGAACTTTTTGAATAGTATCAGAAATACAACGAGCGTAAAGATTAGGAATCTTATCGCCACTTTTGCCAAGACACAAGACTTGTAACTGATCCGGGTAAAAACCTAGATTTGTCCATGAACCCGTAAGGCTATCATCCAAACGGCGAATAAAAATGTGACCCAAAACGATAACTGACGACATTACAACGTACAGTCAGGGACATAAAGTTTATCTTGTATATACTAAAATCTGTGATCAGATAAAACAATACAAAAATTTACAAGTTGAAATAAAATTGACCTTGACCGTACGAACCTTGTCCCGCCATCTTCTTTTATCAGCTTCTAAATAGGAGCTGCTGCGTCATTTGTATTTATAGTGATCTAATTTTAGGAACATATCAATGCGCGCATGTAACCTGTCGGACCGCATCACTCATACACCAACATACCTCCTTCCGCAAATAAAAATAGTTATGTAAAAGCATGGAAGTCTGACTGCATAAATTACATTAAAACAAGTTTTAATTTGTATATATGCTTCCTTTGGAAATCGAATAGTCAGAGAACGCTGTTGAAAATATGTAAGCTTACCGTTGAAATGTGCGGTTTCAACAGTTAAATGCCATTAGCAGGCAAAACAGCTTTCACAGCTTTGAATCATTTCGAGATATAATACGTTCAAAATTTAATAAATATTGCACCCAACACAGCATTCCTCCCAGTAACATTATAATGGCAACGGGTGAACCAGTTGTTGCCATTACCTTGATGCGGAACATTAAAAAGGAACTAACAATTTCTTTTATCGATCCATGATATACTGGGATGTCGTGACAGGTTATAAATATCTAAAACGCACATGTAACCATAAATACAGTAAGGACTCTGTACGGACAGGCTTGTTTGAACTGACTGAGTAGAGCACGGTAATGTTAAGAGGCTTGATCAAAACATCGTAATTACGACAACATTTATATAAACCTTCCGCTTACGGTAACTCCATACTTCAACACAACTGGTTGTGAATAAAGTCCCAAGATGTATATTGAAACAATTCGGCTTTTAATAAATCAATTACAACATAACGTACATGTATTTAGCAGATTTAACTGTGTCACATATCAGTTGTATATGTATTTCGCGCGGGCGTTACAAGTGCGCGTTCCGGATGTGCGTATGAGAACGAGGTGGAGGCCTATGAATACGTGACAATAACAGGTCCATTGTCACCGTTACCTGCTGATAACGCATATACGGGATATATACTAACGAAAACCACAGCTTTCGGTGAGTGCCATACCCGTCAGGACATTGTACTTGTATTTTGTAGTTCATGTGCTATTCTATATGATTTGCTGTCAGATAAACAGTCATAAACAAGGTCGTAAGCTGATCTATTTATAGAGTCGCTATCATACAGGTGTGTACAGGTGTTTACAGGTGCGCGATAGAAATATTGCATATCATGTTTTACTAGAACAATACCCTGTACCGTAGAGATAGATATGAACCGCATACCTTCGTTGCCATAGCAACCACACAGCGGCTTCTAATTGGTCGCAATTTAGAAATTGTTGGATTTCACTCAAATTTAGAATTAGGGGACTGCAAATTAAACCGCATAGGTTTCGTTGCCATATTAACTAGATAGCAACCACACAGAGGCTTCTGATTGGTCGACATTTATATATTGTTTGATTTTTATGAAAATTGGTATATGGGGATATTAGGCAACTGCAAATTCAACTGCATAGGTTTCGTTGCCATACCAACAACATGGAGGCTTCAGATTGGTCGAAATTCAGATATTGTTCGATTTCACTCAAATTTAGTATGAAGGTGTTTTATGCCATTGTGATCCTTTTCTGATGTGTCTTTGCGACTATGGGGGCAGTTTGGTGGACCATTACAATTAGTACTTGTTATATTGTAGTTTATCCCCGATATTGTTGAGTCCGATGGTGCCGATGAGGTCATGGTGTGTCTGGGTTAGCCTAAGATGTGGTGGCGAGTGATATCTGTGCTATAAGCCGACGTCTGATGAGGTAAACCAGTGGTCCAGGCTGTCCGATGAGGGATGAAGGACCAGTATGTTTACCACCTTCACTGATGCTGGATGTTGTCCACGGCTATGGAGTGTGAAGGCATGTGACTGGTAATGATGTACACTGAAAGTGGAACTCTGCCCGCTAGTATAGTGTGACGGTGCTGGTACCAAATAAGGAACATTGTACATCACTTGTGGAATACTGCCCACTTTTGCAGTGGTAGACTATAGATACTGACGTTAGTTCTATATAACTAAATTACAGCAATAGTGGATCACAGCCCATATGTAATTTAGTTCTGCTATGTAATTTGTTGGGTTCTGTCAAAGGTGTGAAATAGTGTGAGAATCAGGTGCTATATGTATTTCTTAGTCATTATATGTCATTGTAAATAAATGTGTGTGTACTGTAGGACAGTCGCCAGTGTTTTATTATCTACATAGATAGACAAACGCTCATCCCGTTACAAACTGGAAAAAATCAATGTTATTTTTACATTATATTATAAAACCGAATAATGTGATAGAAATGGATGTGAACAGTAGGATTTGTTCAATTGTGAGATCGGTTTAAAACAGGGCGAACATTTATCGCCATTTTTTATTGCAATTTAGTTAAATGATTTAGAAACTTCTCTTGTTGAAAAGTAAATTGTCTTCAAACAATAGACAAACTGTGTATTGACAACATTGGAGTGTATCTCAAACTGTTCATTATCTTTTATGCCGATGACACTGTCCTATTATCCGAAACACCCATGGTTAACAATAAGCTTTAAATGAATTTGACAATACTGTAAAACTTGGAAGTTAACTATTAATTCAAGAAAAATTGTAGCTTCTTTGAAGCAAGGATTTGTTTTTTAACCATCACATAAATCAGTTTTGCTGTTTATAGGAAATTGAGAAACATATCGTTTACATTTGATCTACAATTGAAGATATTTGATTCATTAATCATGCCGGTTTTGAAAACACAAATATTATAGAAAAAAACCATTTTCAATTTTGTAAATATATACTAATTGTAAGAAAAAGTATAACCAATTTATTATTTATGGTGAGCTTGGAAGATACCCATTAGACATCGAAATTAAATGTAGATTACTTCTAGTAAGTTATCAAGTACTATTTATAAGCTAATGTATACATTACACGAAAATGGAACTGTGTCATTGAAATGGCTCGCATATGTTCAAGATATTTTATCCCAAAATGTCCTGAACTATGTGTGGTACCATCAATCTACATGTTCCTTTTCAAAAGAAGAAATTAATAGGCTGGTGAAAAGTAGACTAAATGATCAATTTATACAGAAATGGTTTGATGATATTATCAACTCCTCTAGAGGACAAACATATTCAATACTTAAGACAAAGTTTAAACAAGAAAAATATTTCATTAAGCTTAATACAATTTATGGGAAAATCATGTGTAAATTTCGTGCTTCCAATATGCATTTACCCATAGAAAAAGGAAGATGGTTAGGTATTCCTCGTCAGGAAAGAGCATGTACATTATGTAATTTCGACATTAGAGATACATTTCATTACTTATCTAAATGTGAAAGTGATTCAGTTAAATGTCATAGAGGGAAATATATACCGAAATATTATTTTACTTATCCAAGTCAAATAAAAATGCAAGGATTGTTTAATATATATAATGTAAAAATTCTTAGAAAAGCTTGACAAAGTGTTAACAAAATTTCTGTACACGTTTGTGCTCCTTCTCTACAACTATGCTATAGTCAATTATCATTATTTACAGAAAAAAATCATAATTTTGTACTAATCATCACACTCCATGTATCATATTTACTATATGTATTTATCGCATGCCTATGCAATCTTACGATAGTAATACATCATTTTGTCAGGTGTGTTCGCACTCGTGATATATTCCTCCGCCACCACAAACTCATGCGATCCGAATGCTCAGATCAACACATATGTGTGGTATTGCCTATGTATGTGTCGGAGTGAATGAATAAAACTTGAAACTTGCAAATCTATACTTACGTCACGTGTCATAGGAAGCTTCATTTTTTCCAGCCCCGCCATTGTTCCCGATGACTGAATACTTTTCTACGAGCATATCAGGAAACAATTATTTTTCTGCTTTTAGCACAATGAATGTATATCGATGTTTTTGCTATTACTTCTTCTGTTATGCATATATCACACCGCACAAATATGTTGGTATGGATCTTGTATCACGAGATACAATCATTGGTAGCTACGAGTTCGTGAAGTGTCACGCAAACCGAAAAATCTGAAAATTGTCGTCATACAAGAGGAACAAGTCAAATTTGTGAAGTATGTTTCATGATAACGACACAGGTACACACTGTTACAGCTTTCACCACAGTATAGTTATGATTACACAGTAATATCCTATGTTCGGCAATAAAGTGGTGTTTTCCGTCGATGCCAGGGTACATACAGACGGCCGTATTACTGATTGATATGTTTTACGTCCGCTTCAGTACCGAGTAGTTCGGCAGACCACCCGGTCGTATTACTACCCTGTCGTCGACCAAGTACCCAAATATTGCATAACATTTAAATGATCATGTCTGCTATGAGGCCCATCATGGGGAAACTTGACAGTAACAGCCCGAGTAAATGGTGAGGTTAAACAGATGGTAAACAGACAGATATATTGATTATCGATTTTAGTAAGGCATTTGATAAGGTGAGCCATTCTCTCCTTATCCACAAACTTAGGAGGTATGGAATTACTGGACCAGTCAACACCTGGATTTAGGGCTTCCTAAGTGACAGAACCCAGACTGTTGTAGTAGAGGGTGAAATGTCCGATTCTGCCCCAGTAAGATCAGGGGTCCCCCAAGGCTCGGTCCTCGGGCCGAGTCATTTCTTATACTACATCAATGATATCACTGAGGGTATAACATCTTCTATCAGACTCTTTGCAGATGATACCATAATGTATCTGACAGTAACATCTCAGAGGGACGCTCACACCCTGCAAAGAGATCTTGATAAACTGGCGCTTTGGGAGACTAAATGGAGGATGGTTTTCTATCCTAAGAGATGCCAGGTCCTCTCTGTCACAAGGAATAGACATCCCATCTGTCATCCCTACATACTACATGGTCACGAGTTGGAGCATGTGACAGAGGCTAAATATCTTGGTGTCACCATTACTTCTGATCTAAAGTGGAGTGGTCATATCAATAACTTCGCAAAAAAGGCCAATTCCACTCTGGGCTTCCTGAGGCGCAATCTCAAAATTTCATCGTCTAACATCAAACAAAAGGCCTAGAATACGCTAGCCCAGTAAGGGAACTTTACTTATTTTTTTAGACAAGCTAGAGATGGTACAGCGCAGGGCTGGCCGTTTCATTGCCAACCGCTATCGTAACACCCAAAATGGCGTAGTCTTGCAGATCGCAGGAAAGAGGCGAGGCTGACAATGCTCTATAATATCTATCATAATAAAATTGCCATTACTACTAAATATCTCACCCGTATAACCAGACAAACAAGGCAAAGTTATCAAACCTCATTTCAAACTATCTCATGCAGGACGTCTGTAAGGAAGGAATCTTTCCTCGGACTTTCAAAGATTGGAACAAACTCACTTCTCAAATTATTTCTTCTGATTCACTACTGTCCTTCAAATCATCTATCTCTGTTCATCAATATCAAGTCCTGTTCCTTTCCTTTCCTTTCATAGCGCTACACCTATATACAATCAAAATCGTCACGGCGTCAACAAGCCGTGTTCAAAAAGAACACTCCCACAAACCGAACGGTTGTTTCAGCGTGTCACTCACGCGATCTGTCTCGTCGATTGGTCGATACATTATGTATGACATGATCTTCACTATCACCAAATGGTAGAAGTAGAGAAGGGAAAAGTGATTGGTTAGCTTGATGTTGATATGGGGCCCTCCAAGGGGTAACTGTTCATGTTGTGATGTTCTCTCCGCTGTCGGTACTCAGGGTCAAATGAGATACATGCGCTTTTACCACGGAATTAGATACTTTACATAATTAACAATATTCACGGTTTCAGTAAAATGATATGATCTAATTGTATTGCTGAAGTAAACGATTTTTTTCATATGCACGATTCAAATATATCAAAATGACAATTCAAGATGAATAACTTAGGAAAGAGAACCTACTTCTAATAAATCGGATCGCATAACAAAAACTACTTTTTAAATCGTAATGTTTCAACAGTTCATGTTTTCACATCATGTTGACTTAGAATGTATGTCTATTAATAATATACGGAGCCCCCGAAGGAACATGGTAAAACATTTACTAATCCGTGCGCACGAGTTACCAAACCGTGCACACGGATTACTAAACCGGTTACTCGTGCGCACGAATTAACAAACCGTGCGCACGAGTTACTTATCTATTGCACAAGTTACCAAAAGTTTGCAAGTGTTTCACATTATTCTATCAAAGTAATGGATGTTGGTGGGGAATACATTGTACATCCAATATCGGATCGATTTCTTTTGATGTTCACAAGAAGAGGTCAAGTACAGTGGATATTTCTTAGATAAGAACCAGTAGCTGTTTTGCTTTATGGCTCTTAAACAGGTAAGATTGTGATGCTTGTTTTTCCGTCAGAACATAGTATTGTGTTGTTCACTCAATTTGGTTAACATCTAATCACCCTTACCTCCGCAAGGTGTTGATGTACACGAGCTCAATATATCACGTTATGAAATTGTTGACGTTTTGATATTCCTTCCATATAGTATGCGAATTTTCCTAATGTTTCGTATAGTTGAAATAATGACGTATGATTTTTTAAGGTTAGCTATGAAATTTAATTATATAACTTTTGACATGACGACGGAATATTCTGAAATATCTGTTCCGTGCACAGTTATAAACCTGATTTACAAGACATAAAAATTATAGTTTATACATAATGTACTTACAATACTGGTAAATATATGAGATTTGAATGATAGGTGTCACGTATTGTAGGTACGAATTACCCGTGGTCAGTGTCCACCAGGTAGGCAATTATACTAATCCTGCTACGTAATGTGACGAACAATGGTAAATGAGTTATTCTAAGAAAGTTTGTATATGTATCTTCTTTAGAGGCTTTAAGATAGTAAAAGCTCCACAGGTAAATAAATGACATATATACTGGCAGAAAGAATTCCATCGAAATGTCTTTTAAACTTAATTGTAAAAAGTCGTCGTAATATGAATTTGATAATAAATTGTGAGATTAAAACTCTTAGGAATAAGCGTGTTAATTTTTATTTTACAAAGTGTGGAATGATATTTTTCTCCCACCTAAAATAGATATTGCGGTTGCATGAAACACAGGTGTTAGTTGTATGGTTTTCCAGCAAATCCAATGAGTTACAAATATTTTCTGTGATGTGCCATTGTTAACGTAACGTAAGTTCATTGATTACATATGCATCCTAATTCGGAAATCCTCTCGTTTTTTCCCTGTCCGGGAGTTTACATTTTAAGTCTTTTCAATGCCGTTTTTTTAGCCCGGATATACAATATTGTCGGCCCTAGTGGAAAATAGCCGCATACAGAATAGCACGCTTTTTGTCATGCCATAAAAAGTGAACGGCGATATTCAATGACCATCTGTACTTTAGTTTATATGCATGTCAGATTACAGTCGGTGGAATTGTAACTGAAAGTAAAAAATGGGCGAAAAATAATCTTCCTCTACCTTGAGGGAGAGACGGAGAAATGTGATTTTTATGATTGTCCTATCAGAGGTTCTGTCAGAGTTAGAAAACCAAATAATCACTCGAGGGTTGGGCATGTTTGTGAAGCCCATTCAGGGTAGGTGATGAATATTTTTTTGAAATTATCAAATCGATCAGAGAGAACAAATATACCCAATTGAAATTATTTTTACGAAAAAAGTAATCCAATCTTCCTGGAATGTACGGTTTATATACTGTAAATAAAAATCCTTACGTCGACATCTTCCGAAATGTGGCATCGGAATTTGCTTTTTTTACGTCAAATCATTGTTGAACCATTGTAATGTCAAATTCCTGAGATCCCTTTCTTGCCCAGGATAACTTTACCAGCGTGAAGTTGGTTACTTATTCAATATTGGGCTAGTTTGATATTCAAATGTACCTAACATAATAGTTCTTATGCCGCTTTTTCACACCTATACCACATCTGGGCATCTTCTTAGGTATCCACAGGCAAAACGGCATCAACGATACCCCAGGCTAAAGATGCCCACTGGGCATCATTTCGAATTTCAGTACATAATCGTTAATTTTTCGTTTTCAACAGGCCACGGCATATTGTTATAGGTCTTATGCCGCTTTTTCACACCTATACCACAACTGGGCATCTTCTAAGGTATCCACATGCAAAACGGCATCAACGATACCCCAGGCTAAAGATGCCCACTGGGCATCATTTCGAATTTCAGTACATAATCGTTAATTTTTCGTTTTCAACAGGCCACGGCATATTGTTATAGGTCTTATGCCGCTTTTTCACACCTATACCACAACTGGGCATCTTCTAAGGTATCCACATGCAAAACGGCATCAACGATACCCCAGGCTAAAGATGCCCATTGTGTCTCACACGACGCATTCTTTAACAATATTTGTGTAACACACTTCTTATTATTTATGACTTGCGCAAGTCTAAAATGTCTTGGTTATATCACATAGATTTCTACGCACTCGTATTTTAAATAGAATGGATAATCTGCATTTCTACTGCAGCAGGAACATCAGCATTTTTCCCCAGCATAGTAAACCGAACCAATATAAATTAAATGTCAGCTTTCATTCATCATATTGGTGTAATTATACTAATATTAACGGGACTATTTCTGCAAATTACGAACTACCTTCGTATACAACACCGCCGATTGACTGCCTATATTTATCCATTGTTTCTCTGACGTCATTTCGTACTCTGGGAATCCCCATCTACAGTCAGGTACTGTAGACTTGCCCAAGTGCATGCCTGATACTTTGCAGAATTGAATTATCAGTGACAATTACCATGGCAGTTTTTTTTCTTCTCCAGCGGATGTGCTCTTTCGAAATCTAAAGACCTATGATGAACTGATTATGTAAATGATAAATGATGTAAGTAGCCTAGTTATTTCCGCACCCCATCCCGCTCGTCAATTGATCTAACTCCCCATTTTCTCTATTTTCCTGAATGAAACGGTTCCTACATATATAGCTTAGGTTATTTTTCACTTTGACAATCATACCTATATGTGTATAAGGACGTCAGTTACTTCACTTAGTTAATAATTTATCGTACCTTTACTATTGATGTTATCAATTTTTATCGTTGTTATAAAAAACTCAATCAGTTCTCTAGGTGCGATTTTTTTTATCATCAAATTGTAGCGACCGCCCGAACATCTTCATTGGTACGCATGCGTACGAAAGGATTACAGAATTACTTGCCATATGTTACACTTTTGTCGACCGGAACTAAAACTCCAATGAATGGCAGTTTCAACATATACACTTACATATGAACAGATCCCGTCATAGGAGTCAAATTTCCCCTTCCAGACATCATGACAAAATGTTCGTTTTAGCGAGTCAATCACTGTGACTTATCATTCAAATGCTAATTAGGGGCATCTCCAAGATCTATCGCGTCTCATGTCATATGATGATGTCATGAACAGCTGCAAAGAATCGATCTATCGCGTTCCTTAGTGATCTGATCCTCTAAGTTCTGTTTACGCTGATCAGATTTTACCTGTGCACTATAGAAAATACAAACAAGCATAGCCAAGTGTTCTCGTACAATGAAAAATAAAAATAAATTATAACATCGTTTGAGGAAAAGCTATTTTATTTTGCATTGGTTTATTACAAATACCGCTGAAAATAATATTTACGGTTTTCATTACGTTTTGTATTTACATGTAGCAAACATTTCAATACAAAATACGATGCAGAAAGGAGGTGTTACATAGGAGGTGAAAATCGGCCCACGATAATTTTTTGAATGTTTTCGTGTAAATCAATTAATTTGAACAACTGAAAAACAAGGCTTAAACTTCATCTCGACAGCAAGTTTGACTGCAGCGAATTTTACCTCCCCATGTGACTTTAATAGGATCAGTGTGGCAATAACAAAAACATAATTGCAATCTGCTTGCACATTTAAGTAACATAAACAATCACCTTTGAAATGATATATAACAATTGGCCATATGTGATACCAATTTTTCGCAAATATCCATAAACATGTAAATCTGCTCCCATAAAATGACTTTTCAATTTTTGACAGTTTTGTTTTTGTAAGAGTATTAACAAGATAAAACTCGGGTTCCATCAAACTTCCACACTTACCATTTTCTTTTATAACTCATCTTTTTAGCATATAAAACTTGTGTTGATGGTTCACGGGAAATGCCCACTTTTTGGATCTTCTTTTCCACTTCCCTTTTTGGTTTTCATTAAATATCAAAGTACTGGAAGTACTGAATCAGTTCTGCCATCTGATCTTAAAAATGTTGTATTGATTAATTGATTGGACTATGCTCAAAAACAACAGTTTATGTTTATGTACATGGAATTAGACTGTAGCGCCACATTTTTTATGCATTTTCCTTGAAAATTCATCAATATCGATTTTCATTTTAATCCTTTGCGAAATCCTTTTTTTATTTTATTTCAGTTTTATTTTATTTGAAAATGTGATCTGCAGTATGCATATGCGATGTACTGCATGTGTTTATCGCATGAAAACCCACAATAACTGAATGATACACTTTTGTCAATTATAGTAATAATTCATATTTTGTAATGAATTACATAACTGTTATATTGTTGCTGCAGACAAAACGCATGACCAGACTTATCATTTTAATCAATTAACCATCCTTACATAATTTAGTAAAAAAAAAGGCTCACAGACCCTACCAGTGACAGGAGATATATAGTTTCTTGTTTGGAGAGCTGAAATGTATAATGCTGTATTCACAGCGAGATATACACATAAGGAATAGCCAACTGACACAAATATACAGCTTGTATAGCAAGTGATCTCCGGGAAATCACAGTCTTTGTCTACTGGTTATGAAATTATTATTGATTATGGAATTTTAAATATTCCTTTAGCCTTACAATCTTGAAAAATCATTATTTGCACAAGCATGATAGCCTGCCATTCAGATTAGCTACTATCTAAATCATAACACTATGCTTTAAAACTGTGACATTGAACGTAGACCCTGCATTCACACGGTCAATTGAAAATTGAATGATTGGGAACAAATCTTAGGTAGGGCAACCTTCTTTGATTTCAGATAGTCTTGAGAAACAACATATGATTTCGAAAATTATTTTAAACACTAGTAAAACTTTTGATTTCAATTGACCCCATGTTTTTAAGAAGTCGAATATATTCAATTTTTGAAGGTTTGTGTGAAAGCAGAGCCTAAGTAGATGTTGCTACACTGCATATTTTAAGCTCATTGTACCATCAAGATTAAATGTCATATGAGGATGTTTAGAATATGGTTCGGTAACGTAGGTTCACTTGATTTGACAATACATGCATTATACAGTAATGCAGAAATGCCACTTAACTTGACAAGCGGCAAATAAGCAAATGTTACAGAGAAGACTATGCAATATAAGGACTTTGGTATGTTCCAAACTTAAAGCATCAACAATATTTAGTTTGATTGATAACCGTTAGTTAGCCTTACTTGCCAATATCGCACTAGTCTGGGCACTTCGCATCCCCCCTTTAATAGACCACAACCAAATTGTAGTTTAAACTTAAAACCAATAAAGGTAAAGAAACTGTTAACTTAATAAAATATCTTCAGGAAGGGAAAACTACAGAGTTCCCCAAAAAGGTAAGCATCTTCTATTTTGTGTCAAACCAATTTAATGTAGCATTTTGGCGTAGTGAAACTTTAACCATATGGGGAAAACTAAGAAGCATTAAAAGTAAAAGAACAAAATGGGCGATATCAATATTGATAATTATCATCCTCCATGATTCAGCATGACTAGGTATGATTTATTACTATTAAGAAGGATTATTGCTTTAGAATTTTACAGCTTTTAAATCTTGTCTGGTGATTTCGGATTTCCGTCCTGAAGACATGCAAGCTTTACTATTATGACCAAGTAGTGCTTTCACTTTGGGATTTAACTAACTTTAAAAGAGTTATCACCCTTTTTCAATATTTCTATCTTGTCCCGAAATCTGCTTTAAAAGTTTGACTGGGTTTATTGTTAAAGTATGGACAGTAAAACCCCGTTGTAATGACACCCGTTAAACCTCCAAACCCGTATACCGCCATTCATTTCCTCAGAACAGATTTCCCCCAACGCTAATGCGACTGGTTATGCAAGTACATTATGTATTGTGATGTAAGTTCTGTATTGAAATTGTGGGGATATCAAGTTATTAATTAAACATTATATGTGTGTGACACTTCTATACATATTGTGATTATGATTTGCACGCTCAACAGTTTGATACATTAAATTACAATTTTGAAAGAAAACGTTTTCTGAAGATTATTATTTTTTAAAGTTGTGCATTCAAATATAAAACCATGGCAAAGACATTTTCACAGAGTTAATGACCTTTTCTGTATCGATGGGCGTAACACACACCCGTTTGTGGTGCTTTTTTGTTTTTAATTACGAACTTGGTTAAACTTTGTCAGACTACTGTAGTGAAGCAGCTTTTTGTTAGTAACATATGCAAATTGCGATTATTTAACCCAGCCCCTCTTCATAATCAACATCCATTAATAAATAGATATGATATTGCAACTTTTTCCTGGAGATTTTCAATATCAATCACCAATAGACGCATTTTTACCCACGAACTGACCATACCGTACAGCCAAATCAAGTTATTGGTTGGGGTATACAGCGAGAACAATATGTTCTTGCGTCAGAGAAAGGAAGAAACCCGAATAAGCAACTTGGACCAGTTCTGAATCGAGATGAGGGGGCCAATAGACTCCTGCACATCACCAGACATTAAACATTAAAGTGTAGGCTAAATGATTTGTCGGTTTGAGTCATCTTACTGTACAACAAGTGTGCATACACGTATAGTGTAGCCAAATGGACGGCGATTGTAATTGTCAACTGGTGCATATTTTGCACATTTGTGTATACAGTTGGGAGCAAACTTATCTTAGTATATAGTACACTTCGTAGTGCACACGTAGTGAACAATGAAGTGCACTTGACAAAACATTGAAGTGCACTCCAGTTCACTTCGGTGTTGACTCCACCAATACACTAGGCTACCAAGTTAAGTTTGCTCCCAACTGTACATGTACGTTTCACTGGTCATTTGTCTGATGACGGTGACAGCGTACATACCGTGCTAGTAATCAAAATTTCACACATAAACACTTTACTGATTGTGCTACATAAACCTTCCAAAATCCATTCTTACCAACCTGAAGAAAAGATTCGGAAACGAATGGATGCATATTTCATGTCTGAAGCAGCCCTTTTTAAGGTCCAACTGAAGTTATTATACTTGGGTCACATTCCTAGTTTATACAAAATCTTATTCTCATCTCCCCATAATGTCCCATACTAAATTCTAGTCGAATTATTATTAAAAATTAATGCACAATACTCTCTCTATGATCGTGTGACAGTCGTCATCCGAACTTCCAGTACTTTGATATTTAGCAAACGGGCAAGGGGATACGGGGAAAGAAGTTCCGTAAAGTGGGCATATTCAGTGAAACATCTTTACAAGATCTATTTGCAAGAAAGATGGGTACCTAGAGAATTTAGGTGTAAAAAAATGATGGAACCCGACCTGTATCATGCTAGTCCTGTCACTTAAATGAAAAATGTAAAAATCAAAATGTTAAAATTTTATGACAAACACCGAGTAAAAATGTAATTTGCAAGAAAATGACATGACACATGGGTAATTGCTATGTACCATCGGAAAGGGTATTGAAAGTGCCATTTAACTACGGAAGGAGAATTTTATTTCGTTTTGTGTATTTCGAAATATAATGCATGAAAGGTCCTGGACATCCTGAAAATCAATGTATGGGGCGCTGCAGTCACAAATTGGTCCTTTTTGAGGAATAACATTGTTTTAATGTGTATTTTATGCCAATTAATCAATTTATGCTTAAAATATTTAATCGGTCGTGGGCCACCATGCAACACCTATTTTCATTATCGTTTTGCGTATTCTCGCGAGAGTTGGCTACAACTGTATCCGAGTTGACAACCTAGGGGAGATAAAGACAAAAAATGCAAGAATAGTAAATTTGTTTTGGTTTTAATTGTTTCTTTCAATTCAGATTTTGATATTATATACTGCATTATGATTTTAAATAGTTCATAACCTAATTGTAATATATGCTTGCATGAAACTGCATTCTCATAATGTAAAAGAAGGTTATATAATATTTCTTAAAAAGTTGCATAAGAGGTTTAACGATGCGCCCTTCCTCATTGAAAAAAAATTAGACATCAATTCGAAAAATGCATCTTTAGCATTGGGTATCGTTGTTGCCCGTTTGAATATGAATGTCAATACATTAGACGATGCCCTGTAACTATATAGGTGTGATTAAGCGGCATAAGACCTGTACAAATGTGCTCTTGCAGGTTCAAAACAAAAGCTTAATGAGACTAGGCTAAAATTTGCAAAAGTGCCCAGTGAGCATCTTTAGCAGGGGTATCGTTGATGCCGTTTTGCATGTGGATACCTAAGAAGATGCCCAGATGTGGTATAGGTGTGAAAAAGCGGCATAAGAACTATTATGTTAGGTACATTTGAATATCAAACTAGCCCAATATTGCGCCAGCCCAACATTGGTCCGGTCCAATATTGGGCTAGCCCATTATTGAATAAGTAACCAACTTCACGCTGGTGATAACTTTATCATACATGCTAAAAAATGAGCAAAATCTCTGTCTAAACGTGGAGAGAAAAAGTCACATCGGAAAAAATAGTTTATACAACTTTTTAGTTTTAATGTTTGGTTTACATTATATTTCCGGCGGCCACGGCAGCCCCGTTTGCCCGAAACGTAGTGCGCCGTTAGCCCGAGTTTCCTCTGGCCCTGACACCAGACTAAGACATTTTGACAGATAGATGTCTGGTGTACCAGAGAGTCGGGCTACTTTGGAGCACATTTATGCCCACGGTATACAAAGAAGGCATCCCAAGCAATAACAAGCATTGTACCCTGAGACTCGAATGAAGCTCCACTGTCGGGCCCGGCATTAATTTATTCCCTTCCAGACCGCGCGCGCCGTGTAAGACGTACGTAGTAGAACGCAACATGCCGTAGCACGACGGGCCCGTAAACCGTTACACAATGGGACGCGCCGTGATTGAACGCGACTAAACGGCTACCATACACCCAGCTTGCTTTGAGAACCGTGACAAAACGTGGCAAAGCGGGACAAAACGCGCAGCCACTGTAAAGCAACCGTGACAAAACGCGCACTAAACGCGGTAGAACGTGACAACACTTGATTGAAAGGACCGTGGAAAGAAACCAGAGTTTTGTTACGGCCTATTACGTACTGTCACGTTTTGTTGAGTTCACCCCGTTTTACTACGGCCTACTAAAGGTTTATCATATTTGAAAGTTTAAAAATCTGGCCCAGCATCCACGGCAATTACGGTCTGTCACGTTAGCCCATCCCGTTTTGTCTACGGTGGCCTAAAACGTGATTACCGTTGCCGGCAACATATTATAAACATAGAGTATGGAGATTTATTTCAACGTGTTTTACCAATTAACGTTAATTTTGGAGTTATTCACAATCATATTTACATCTTGTACGTATCTTTCTGTACACGGTGTTTCATGTATATAGCTACAGTAGCAAAACTGGACTGAGTCGATTGCCGGCGACTAGTGCGCGTATTCATGAAACCGTTTTCATGCTCAAGCATGGATTCTGAGCTCAAACCAGCTCTTTTGCTACTTGCTTAAATTATGTCATCGTTTAAAAAAAGTCACGTGTAAACATTGAAAACCGTAGTTGTCTTAAGGCTTTTTTTTTTTTTTACAAATCACTGACAATTTTGTTTTTATTAATTAAAAAACCCACCAAGGAATTAGGCTAGAGCACAAAGAAAATGCTACAGCATGATAACGGTGCCATGAATACAGACCATTGTAGCTCAGTTAGTAGAGCGTCGGTTTAGAGTCTAAGGGTCCCGGGTTCACACTCCATTGGTAGTGCGTCCGTCTAAAACTCGGCAGATCCCGGGTTCGAATCCGAGTCCGGCTGAGTATTCGAATCTCTCCTGTTACACTTTGAAGACATGTATGATCTCACTGAACCGTGAAATAAACGTAGCATATCTCAATCCAGAAAACCTTATTTAGTGGCATATACGCTATATAGAAAGTCATGTAGACGAAGAGTAAGCAAAGCTGAAGGCGGAAGCGGAATAGACATAGCCATGTATGAAGATTTATTGAAATGAAACTAAAAAAGCATAAATATGACAGTTACCATTCATTTTGGAGGATGAACTTAATGATATCGTGGCAGTTTGGAACTCACTTCATACATGTATTGGACCATCACGAAATGATCCAAGAGTGCCAATTGGTCGTCCAAATCTGATGGCTTATACTCGTAATCCTCTGGAGTTCCTTTGAAAAGCTATGTCCAGTAACAGATGAAGAAACAGATCTGCGTGCAGATGAAGTAACATCTCGATCCTTAATCCATGTGATGAAGATGAAGAAGATATGCAATGAGTATCGATATTATGAGAAGAGTGCAAATGGATCCAGCAAAGGATGTCCTCTCGGCAAATGCCCTTTTTACATCCAAGACAGGAAATTGCCATGTTGTTGTCATGAAAATGTACACTTCGGTCAGCTAGAATACATATATTGCCATTATTATCATTGTGAAGGCACGGTATAATTTCAGATAAGATACGGTCCCTTTTAATTATTTTCAGCTCGCATGCATGGCCGGCAAACTTAATTAACCATGACAAAACACCCTTCAAAATAATACAGTTGGATACTTTTTATACATGTACATATGTTGATATTGACAAGAATTGTTGTTTGAGCATTCGCAGCATATTTTATATAGCTCTTTATAAGTAAAAAAAATATCTCAACATAGTCAAACTCAGGTTGTGTCTATTGCACAAACAATGATCGGAATTTCCCAATTATCTCCTTAAATATTGTCTTTTTGGGATCATTGCTGGTGTCATTAACTACACATCGTTATAATAAATACCTTTGCAAATTCTATGGAAGCAAAACAATTATTTCCGAATGGCTGATTTTCTCACAAATAATCATCACAATGAATGCGACATCGTGCTGTTACCATGGTATATTTGAAAGATTACACGTTCAGGGGGTGCCAATGACAGTATTCACACCGAGTTAATTAAGATTGAAAAAGGAATTTACCCCGAGCTAGGACCAGGAACATTGAATTTGAACAAATCTCAATTTTGACAATTTTCGGGTAAAGAGTCCCAGGGGGTAGAAACCGTGCCGGTGCAATGATTTCGAAAGGTTACACGTACAAGGGGTGCCAATGACAGTATTCACACCGAGTTTTATTAAGATTGAAAAGGGAATTCATCCCGAGCTAGGACCAGGACCAATGAATTTGAACAAATCTCAATTTTGACATGTTCGGGTATATGGTCCCAGGGTGTCTAGAAACCGTGCCGGTGCATTACTTTCGAAAGGCTACACGTACAGGGGGTGCCAATGATAGTATTCACACCGAGTTTCATTAAGATTGAAATAGGAATTCACCCCGAGCTAGGACCAGGAACATTGAATTTGAACAAACAATCTCAATTTTGACAATTTTCGGGTATAGGGTCCCAGGGGATTTAGAAACCGTGCCGGTGCACAACTTTTGAAAAGTTACACTTGCCATACTATGGGGATCTCAACCATTTCCAAGTAATATGCTTGTGGGGGTCAGCCCCACCATTTGTACAATTTTGAATCCCTACCTACCATGAATGCTTCTGACCAAATATGATCGATATCCATGGCATAATTCTACAGAAGAAGTCGTTTATAGCAATATAGCAAAATTGCCCCCTTTTGGCCCTCAGCCTCCTGGGAGGTCAGCCCAACCATTTGTACAATTTTGAATCCCCACCATCTAGGGATGCTTCCAGTCAAATATGGTTGATATCCATTTCATAGTTCTACCGAAGAAGTCTTTTGTAGCAATATAGCAAAATTGCCCACTTTTGGCCCTCAGCCTCCTGGGGGGTCAGCCCAACCATTTGTACAATTTTGAATCCTCACCACCTAGGGATGCTTCCAGTCAAATATGGTTGATATCCAGTGCATAGTTCTACTGAAGTCGTTTGTGTTTGTAGCAATATAGCCATATTGCCCACTTTTGGCCTTACCCCTCAGCGTCCTGGGGGGTCAACCCAACCATTTGTACAATTTTGAATCTCAACTCCGAGGGAAACTTCAAGTCAATATTTCATTCTATTTTTCCCCTATCGGGCCCCGCTCCTCTGCTTCAGGGGGGGGGGGCACACCCATCGTTTATCCCAGCAGTTAGTCCCCTTGGCCTAAGGATGCTTCAAACCAAATTAGATTAAAATCCCTTAAGCCTTACGCTAGAAGAAAGATTTTACAAGTTTATTCTCTATTCCCCCTATTGGGCCCGCTCCTCTGCCCCAAGGAAGGCAACACCCACCGTTTATACAAAATTGAGTGTCCTTGATCTAAGGATGCTCCAAACCAAATTGGGATAGAATTCCTTAATACCTATGGTAGAAGAAGTATTTTAAAGGTTTACAATTATTTTCCTTATTTGTTCCAAAAGGAATGCCTTCAGTCGATTGGAAATTCTTTTCCCCGGGCTTGTATAGCCTATATTTTCAATTAGGAACTCAATCACTGCATTTTGTCATTGTCGTGTCTCATAAAAATATGCTGCGAAATGGTGTAAAACTATATCATCATATATGCCTGTTCACCTTTCTTGGGAAAGAAAGCCGTCGTTGTTAGAACACGGATGCATTCCTCCAGTTTTCTATGAGCTTTTGTAGTGTAAAAAATATAAAAATCAAAACTGAAACTGAAAAAAAGAAAACATTTAAAGGAGAGGGTGCTCAAATTTCATCAAAAGAATAGCTATCAAGATACAAACAATACTTTTAAAAAGGACACCTCAATCAAAGTTGAAAGGCGAAATGCACCCTAGGCGAATTTATAGGGAATTTCCGGGAATCTTAATATCAGAATATTATGATACCGGTAGGTAATTATAGAGCTATTCTAAATTTTTTTTCTTAACTACATAAATAACATGATACACAATGGGAATTTGAAACACGTGTAAGGAACTTGTATAAATGGTTAAACAAAACCGGATGTTGAACACCAATCCTCATCAAGAACTTGAGTAGTCTGTTTAAATGGTTAAACCAAGCCTGATGTACGCTATCCTAGCATTATCAAATGCAGAATTATTCATCAGACTACGGAATATAACCTACAAGTACTGACCAGCACCTTCTACTACTAGCCCGAGTTTCCTCTGGGCCCAACACCAGACTTAGACATTTTGACATATAGCTGTCTGGTGTGGGGCCAGAGGACATTCGGGCTACTACCACTACATATACCTATCAATTACCGGCAAAACTGGTGGAGATGAAAGAACGATTTACATTACTTGGCCTCGAGGGTGGATTAGAAAGTGTGTCATTTAATAGTCACCAAAGCCTAAAAATGGTTCATTAATTTCTAAAACAAAATATGAAAATATGGTTAATTGGAAAACAATTGTGTCCAATCCGTTAAGTAAATATTGTCAAATAATTTCGAATAATTATACATCAAGCCTAACCGTGTCTTCTTATCGACATCCGTATCTTTTATAACCTCCCTGTCAGTGTATTTCCCATTTTAACTTCCATGTGGCGATAAAATGTCCAATATAATATCTTTATGGATACTCAGTCCTTTATAGTGTAGTTATCTATGCCCCTTATGTGGATCAATATCTCTTCATAACTCCAATGTGTGTGTCCAAATCTGCTGCTGATAACTTACCTATGTTATAACTTATAACCGTTTTAAATTCCCTCTCTATAACTAAGACCCCATCTTATCTCCTTATGTGACCTATAGTCCTTTATAAACTATGCGAGGCTTATAACTAATAGCTTTAAGGAGACACATGTCTCATCACGAAAATGTATTATCTTTAGAATATAATTAAGACACTAACTCATCTGCATGACGTATGATCAGTAAGTAGCTAGTCTTACCGTATCGAGCATTTCTGTCCCCCTTTGGAGATATCACCGGTCGTCGACAAGACATGCTGTCCTAGATCCCATACGCCACTGCTATACTGATACTGAAATCCAGGCTTATATAGGCTTTGCGTGATGCCCTATCCCTTTGCATATGAAATACTGAAATCCAGGTAGGTGTCTATGAACAAAGTGTACCAGGTAGATTGCTATGACAATCCCGGGTTTACCACCCCCTGTAATCTGTGTACGGCTGGAATCGATTTTCAGCGATAAAAAGTACGGATTTTTGCCGACAAATTCCGGATTGTAGCCGATAGGTGTACAGATTGTTTCGAAGATAAAGTACGGATTGTTCCAGATTAATCATACCTGGTTGTAAAATTAACCATCCTAGTATCATATCATGGGTGTTATGTAAATATTAACTCCGTCAGAAGGGGGAGAATACATGCAAGAGTTTAGGTCAAGGGACATCACAGGGTTCTAGATGTTGATCAAAACTAGGAGCAGAGATGAAACATGAATTACATCCAAGTGAGTGATTTGTTGCTATTCGATAATCTATTATGCAAACAAATGTTTACATGTATTATAAAACATCATTTTAAAAATCAATTTAACATTAGATAGTCAGTATGGTATTAAAAATACTGATTGATCATGCATGCTTAAAGTGTACGGATCGGCACAGAGCGATTCCGGATTGGTAACGATCAGAAACCATAGGTGTACAGATTTTCGCCGATTTGATGAAACATATTTCAGACGTTTTTCACTCAATATCAAGCTCATTCCACGTTGTTGTTTTTATTTCAGGGAAATGACATCATATTAGTGTGGGTACTGTTCGGCAACGTTTGTGTCTTTTGACAACACTGTACACAATCATAGTGAACATCATCGGGACAAGGTTTCTTAGAATTTGGAGAAAACCTGACAATGAGAGACTGTATCGGATACGGACTAATCCTTTATATATACCAGACCTGGCTAAATCACAATGAATGTCAGTTCAAATATGTGGGGAGGACATAGTACTTTCTCAGAAATCTGTAGCTACTCCAGAAAAGTCTCAAGAACTCAAGAGATTCACTTTAAACTGTATATGATGAGCCTCAACATGAAGATTTGGTATGCGACTCCACAGAGAGAAAATCTGCACGTGCATTGTTCAAAGCAACAGATCCTATACCTGCCAACTCTGACTCCTCATTGGATGAAATATATGAATAAATACCAAAGGTCATTGAAAACATTTCATCAGCAGAAAAAAAGGAACAGTTTTATTGAATTTCTTCGTCTTGTAAGCGAAAACAATTTCCCATTGGACATCATCGTATTCCTTTTATTTCTTGACGTCGTGGAATGGTTTTCAGAAAGCAGTATTAGCCAAATGAAGTACATCCATCCTTAAACTCTGAAATTTTGGAACGTTTGACAGAAACTTTTCAATGGAAGATTTTTAAGGTTTATGTCAGGACACAAAAATGAAGAGCAACTTCTTGACGTCAGGAAACATCACAAAAGCGACGAAAGCCTCATCCATGATGACAATCTAGAAAATGTGATTTAAAGTCAATTGAATATAGAAAATACTATTTATAGACATTACACATCGAGCGGTAGTCATATACATAATATCACATAACATATCATAGTATATAATATACAAAAGGATTTTGTGATACATAGCCAATATTGATACATTTGCTTGTTGAAACGATTTACATCAAATTATGTGAGAATAAAACTTTCACATGTATTAACAATACCAGTGGTGTACATGTTTCATTTAAATTCTTATCATCAAAATGCACATTTCTTCTTGTGTTTGTTGAGAGTCGATCTCCAAATAATTTGCTTACCACAACTACATGGGTACTTTTCATTTTTCTCATGCTTTCCAGAAACATGTTCTTTAAGGGTCTCCTTTGATGTACAATGTAAACAATGTAGATATTGTGTCCACCTGTGGCGCCTTCAGAGGGGATGATCCTGGTTCCATAGTTGATGAACCATCATCGTATGGCAACACGCTTGCTTCCATGTTAATCTGAAAAACAGCAATTGCTTAGGTTAGATTAAATAAATTAATACCTATCTATGATAGAAAAACGAATTAAAAATAATATTTAATACAAATATGCTCACAATGTAGAGAGGGGGGTATAATCTGGTATAAGAGGATGGAATGTGTGATATATACATGAAAGTGTGATACATGGGAAAGTATTTGAATTGACTAGCTAGGTCCCCATCTTTAGACAGTCCAAGGTGTGATGACATACACATCCGGGGCAATATATGAGTACATAATGTAGTATTGTATTATATTAGCTCAACTGTATGTATTCAAGAGTTAACTTTAAAAAATACGATTTAAATTAGGAAGATTATGGATATTGATGGAGGTTCAAACAAATTTTATAAACGTTATGATAATTCAGGTACTGTATGTATATGTATTACATATATCGTCATGTTTTATATCAAAATGTTGCATAAATAGTTTTGATGGTCATGACTGCTAAAGGCGTAACTCACAATATTTCAAGTGGTAAGTCCCGGAAAGGATTGAAAACAATTCATTGCATATAATCTTCCTATATAGCTTGTACTTATTTTGAAATAGTGTATATCTGCTATATAGTATTCCATACTGGTTTCTATCGGTATTAATCGACGTGTCCAGTACACAAACCAACAGCCACGCCGTTGACACGTGCCTCAGGTATGGAGGTGCTATTTTTTATAGTTTTCAAGCGGTTCCTGATTATCCTGCACGCTTACTAGTTTAACATATACTGTAATACACAATAAAATACGTATTATTGTATCTTACAAGAAAATTACATAATGGGGAATATTGTCTGCGAATAGAAATCGAAATATAAAAGTTTATTTGTATCAAGCGACACAGTTATTTAGTTACAAATATAGAGTTGATTTAATTGTATTTTTTACAAACGCCTTTTATAAACTGTATTCGGGGTGACCCACCCCAGCAGTGTTTCATTCCTCCAACCCTTTCTCACACACCTACATAGTACTCTCGTGTACATCGTTTCGGGTTGTCTCACAAATATTGCAGACAACAGGAAATGTCAACTCGAGTCAATGTCCGGAGTGAGGTTTTACTGTATTGTTAATCATAGTGAAATAATTATAACTAACGGAGCGGTCCGTCCTGCTTTTTATCTAACATGGAGAACAAGGTAAACAAAGTTTTAATTGAATCTTGAAACAATCGGAATGTAGGTCCCGTTCGTTAGACTTTGTCCATTCAAATTTGCGTGGATGACGAATTTCATTTTGGATTAAAATGCCCCCATCAACGAGTCTAGAGGCAGAGACGGAAACAACGGTGGGGTCCAAAAGTTTCGGGTTGTCTATATTTCCTCACTAATATTGCAGACAACAGGAAATGATTAACATTAAAGAAACCTAAAAAATAAATTGTACTCAAAATCTGTCCCGGGTGATACCGACGAGATTCTTCAATTTACATATAGAGCCACATAAAAAAGGTTCGTACGTTTGGCGTTAGGACCACAAGACAGAAGAGATCACTTTCAAAACCTACCCCGGTCATCCCCTTTTAAAATCCTTTTACCAGAGACATATATACTATACTGTAATTGATTGATTGATAGGTTTTACGTCCGCTTCACTACCGAGTTACAGTTAGAATTACGCCCAAGTATCCACCTAGGTTCAGTTCGTTCTGCGTACGGCTTGCGTGCGGTAAGCGGTAGTCTAGCGTCTAGAAAGCGATCGTTCACCGTTCGAGCACCGTTCGTATGTTTCGTTCGTATCAGCTAAATCGTTCCGTTCGGTTATTTCGACCGTCCCTATCGTCCAATTATTTCATTTGGTCGTTTAGTTCGGCTACTCCGTCCGGCTGTTCCGTCCGGCTGTTTAGTTCGATCGTCTAACTTACTCCGTCTTTTTGGGTTAGGATGCGCACGCAGTTTATCAATTCACTTAGGCAAATGATAGAACTGCAGAAGATCTCACGTTTATCTCCAGAATTACGAACCTCAATTATCAGATACAGTGACAAAGGCTACGCTATTAGAAAGATTATTCGTTGTCAAGCACATACGCACGCCGAATTGCGTATTTACGGTATTTATAGGAA
>NW_018406536.1:126384-149500 GCF_002113885.1 Mizuhopecten yessoensis | reverse complement strand
AAATAACGAAATAACGCCAAAGCGCCAAAGCGAAAAGACGAAATAACGCCAAAGCGCCAAAGCTAAATAACGAAATAACGCCAAAGCGCCAAAGCTCGATAACGAAATAACGCCAAAAGGAGGAAGAAAAGACGCCATTTTATCTCCTCGCTTTGGCGTTATTTTCACTACGGTTTGGCGTTATTTCGTTATTTCGCTTTGGCGCTTTGGCGTTATTTCGTTATTTAGCTTTGGCGCTTTGGCGTTATTTCGTCTTTTCGCTTTGGCGTTATTTCGTTATTTCGCGAAAAGACGAAATGTCATATATCAGCCACCATACTGATCAGAGACGTTTACGCCCCACCCCTCTGCCCCCAGGGGGGCTACACCCAGTGTTTATACAAAATTGTTTAAACATTGTAATATTGCACCGTCGGGCAGGTGAGCTAACAAAACCTAGTCATAAGAAGTGCACCATTTGTTCCAAAAGGAATGCCTTCAGTCGGCTGGAAATTCTTGTCCCCGAGCTCGTATAGCCTATATTTTCAATTAGGAACTCAATCATTGCATTTTGACCTTGTCGTGTCTCATAAAAATATGCTGCGAAATGGTGTAAAACCATATCATCATATATCCCCGTTCACCTTTCTTGGAAAAGGAAGCCGTCATTGTTAGAACACGGATGCATTCCTTCCGTTTTATATGAGCTTTTGTAGTGTAAAAAATATCAAAAATCAAAACTTAAACCGAAAAAAAAAAACCATTTAAAGGAGAGGGTGATCAAGTTTCATCAAAAGAATAACTATCATGATACAAACAATACTTTTAAGAAGGACACGTCCATCTGAGTTGAATGGCCAAATCCACCCTTAGTATAGAGCTATTATAATTTTTTTCTTAACTACATAAATAACATGATACACAATGAGAATTTGAAACACGTGTAAGGAACTTGTTTAAATGGTTAAACCAACCCGGATGTTGAACACCAATCCTGATGGTGGTTAATACGCTGTCCTAGCATTATCAAATGCAGAATTATTTATCAGACTACCGAATACAACCTACAAGTACTGACCAGCACCAACTACTAGTAGCCCGAGTTTCAGAAAAACCTGGTTACGTTTTAATAAAACAAACTTGCCATATCCAGATTGGCCCTGCCAACTATATAAGCTCACATACATCATATGCAGTCAATACTTTAAACGGGCTATTTAGTCATATAACACTTTTAAAATCGATTAGCCTAGTCAAATAATACTTTTGAAATATATTAGACACTGAAAATTAAACCTCTTAACGAAACTTTACGTAGTCAATAATAACATGACCCGAAGCCAGCGTCCAGTGTGGTCTTTTTCTTTTCTTTTGGAAAAGCCGATGATAAATTTAGCTACATGTACGACCGAAATAGCGCAATATCTGTGTCTTTCAGTGAGAAGTTACCATCTGCAGTACCACGCTGTCGACCGACAACACAGTGTCAGTTAGCCCGAGTTTCCTCTGGCCCTGACACAAGACTTAGACATTTTGACAGATAGATGACAAAATGTCAAAGTCTCGTGTCAGGGCCAGAAGAAACTCGGGCTAAGTGTCAGTGAGTCTGATTTCACACGTAACACATTCTTGTCCCTTTGAATTCACACAACACAATCAACAAGAATGATTAGTATAAGTTGTAAAAAATTGTTTCATAATTGTTGTAAAATAAATANATATATATACAAGCAAGAATTATAAGTATCATAATGTATAAATCTAATGAGATATTTCTGTTCACATTTGGATTTAAATGAAAACAAATGTTAAATTAGAGTTTGCTCTCACCGAGAGGGTGTTCCAACGAAGCTTGGTGAATAAAGCGAGAAGATGCTTTTGAAGAATAAATGCATGTACTTGTATTCCAAAGAGGCTAGATGAATAAAGCGAGAATTTCCCTTCTCTCGTCGGTTGTAAATACATTTTTACACTGCACTTCTATAGTTATAAACCCTCACACCTCCTTACAGGACAGCAAGCTCTGTTTACTCAGAGAAAATGACACAACAAGGTATTGGCGGAACATGGCTCATCTCTTGGATGGCCGAAAGTTTATTTAACATATTTTAGGATTAAAATATTTTCAGATATCATTTTTTATGAGTAAAGTTGCGGCCTATAAATTAAGCGCCACAAGACATCATAAAATTGAAACAACATAGAAACATCTTAACATATATAATCTGAAAAGGGGGTGCGGTGGGAGGGTTAGAAAACTTTTGCCGTATAAAAGGTCAAATTACTTGTATCTTTTGTTTATCGTTCAGAAAATCAAAGATGGCGTGCGGTTGCAAATTTTTCTGTCCCCCTGTGGGGTTCACCTGCTGAAACAGGGGTCAGCTATCACGTGGTTTAGACTTGACCAATGAAATTGTATACCAAAATTAAACACCGGGAAATTCAAATAATATATTGCACATGAATATATACGTTTGTGAAAAAAGATGTCTATTGCTAGACTTTTATTTTTACACTGCACTTCTATAGTTATAAACCCTCACACCTCCTTACAGGACAGCAAGCTCTGTTTACTCAGAGAAAATGACACAACAAGGTATTGGCGGAACATGGCTCATCTCTTGGATGGCCGAAAGTTTATTTAACATATTTTAGGATTAAAATATTTTCAGATATCAATTTTTTATGAGTAAAGTTGCGGCCTATAAATTAAGCGCCACAAGACATCATAAAAGTGAAACGTTATGATGACGCCGCCACCCTTGCTGGCCTCTCCGATACAGGGCTTGAAGTGAAAAAGCGAAAATATACAAAAGATAACAATATTAACACCATAAAGATATCAAAAACGTACCAATAAGATTGTAAATAGAAGACATCTCACAATCCTCTTGTAGGACTCGTATCGAGATATAAAATTAACTATGACTTTGATTTGAAGGTAAAACATCAGTAGCGTAACCACATTTAAAGTTCAACTATTATAACTCATATAAGAAAGGCTTAGTACGTTAGGACATGTATAAAGACATCAAGAGCTAAAGAAGACATGGTTCCCACATCAAATTAAAATCTAAGTTAAAATGGAATGCACACCTTCAAAATTCCATACTATTAATTACACGAGAAATTATCCGTACATTTGAACAACATTGTATAAAACATAAGTAATTAAGTTTTAAAGCTTCCCAAATGTGTGGGCGGACCGCCACAAACCCCTATGAGGAAGCACAGCATCAAAACATTAACATATCAATAAAAACAATATTCATAATCACATCATATTGTCTCCAAGCGTCCTAACCTCAATATTGAACATCATCCATAATCTCCTGTTCTAAATGGAGGGCGTACCGCCACAATTCCATGTAGAACCAGAGAACTTGGAAACTCAAATATCTGTAAAGCTATAACATTGGAAGACGTCCTGTTACAGTTTCAGGTGATATGAGTCATGACAGCCATGAATAAGTCCATAAAAGCATACATATTATATACATACATGTACATCTATAAAGTTTAAGTTCTAAATGGAGGGCGTACCGCCATCATTCCATGTAGAACCAGAATACACTATTAAATCAAATATATCTGTACAGTTTTAACATTGGAGGGCATACCACTACACTACCAAGTCCATATAAACATACACATAAGGTTACGACTCTAAATGGAGGGCGAACCGCCACAATTCCTTATAGAATGTGAATGGAAAGGAAGAGAAAACAACCTCTGCACATCTCGTCTATATCGCTACATGAATAATAATAAAGCCACAACGCTGCACACTGGTAAAGCCTGTGCATGACACATTGTTGGATATATGATATATATATCCGCAAAGGGGGTGGGGCTGTCAGGAGGACATATCCGACAAAGCCGGGGTGCGAATATATTTTTTAAACGCATCAGTTTTCCAGCGACCTAATATGCGTAGTTGGGAGTCTGAGAAGTTACATATGGAACTGGCATGACTGGCCCCTCCAATGCGGAAGGAATGACCTTTGTATCTGGATGCGTCAAGACCACAAGCTAACAGGCAGTTATGAACTACTGATGCAAATCTCTTTCGGGCAAGAGGCTTTGCGTCTTTGTCTAAAAATAGACAACCTCCCTGTGAACCGCGTTGCTTAACATAAGCATGTAGAGCCTGTACCGGACAGAAGGTATTTTCTGGAAGAGCTACAATAGGGACAGAGTGTGGCTTTTGACCAATGTTATGTTTGAAATTACGAAAAACTAAATGCACTTTGACTACTTGATCATTGTTCAATTCAAAGGAAACATCACCCAACTGCATTATTTTCTCTGCTTGTACCATATTAAAGGCCAAAAGCTCCCCCATTCTTGCCAATGCATAAAATGCTGTAGTAAATACAGCTCGAAACATTATATTGTCATATAGGCATGCCACCATGTTGGGTAAACATCTACACAGGCGATGCAAAATTGGCTGTGTTATGGGCAAGCGGGTATCAAATGAGGGAGCTAGACGTGCGACTCCTAGGACCGCCTTGCGGACTAAGAACACTTTGGTTGGGTCGTACAGGTTATTGACTTTGTGGATGAAGGCCAATGCTGAGAGCTGAGATAAGATTGTGCTATGTGCTGTGCCATTTTTATATGCATGAGCAACATAAAGGGCTATAACCGTATATGGAACAGGAATTTGTAGTGGTATACCTAAATACTCCAAACAAAAATTTGAAATATTCTGAAGGGATTTATTGTACAGTTTCCGTGAGGCTTGTGTTAATGACGCATTGACCAGGTTGGTTAGAGTTGGAACAAGGCTGCCGGACACAGATGACTGGGTACTTGTGTTTGAAGTATGTCTGCAGAAGGCAACAGTGTCTTGAACCGCTTTACCTGTGAACGAGACAAAGCATCAGCCAATATGTTCTTAGAACCTGGAATATGTGCTGCACGCACCAAAATATTGTGTTGGAGGCAGTTCAATACCAGAATCCGGACCAAAGTCATAATTTTGGGGTCACGAGAAGTCTGGGCATTCAAGATTGATACAAGTGATAAATTATCAGTAAATAACCAAATAGCTTTTTGTGCAAATTGTGGAGCCCACACAACTAAAGCTACCACAATCGGGTAAAGTTCTAAAATAGTAATGTGTGGTTTGTCCCCAGTTATACTCCATGTACCATTGAACCATGAGTTACCAAACACTGCTCCATATCCTACTGTAGATGACGCATCTGTATATAATCTAAGGGTTTCAGATGTTAACCAAACATCGGGGAGGAAAAAACTTTTGCCATTGAAATGCTCTAAAAATTCGCCCCAGAGTTGAAGATCAGCTCGACAACCGTTATTGAGACGAATCTTGTGCCCTGGTTTTTTAACACCTTTTGTTAAGTCGATCAAAAGACGTAGAAAGGGGCGACCAGGTTGTACCACACTTGTGGCAAATTGAAGCTTCCCAATAAGCGACTGAAGTTCTTTGAGTGTAAGTTTTTTCTTGTTCTGAAAGCCGGCACATATAGCTCTACATTCAGCTAACTTGTCCAGAGGTAATCGAGCTTCCTGTAACAATGTATCTAATGTAATACCCAAGAATGGCATGACTTGTCTAGGGCCAAATGTTTTATTTGGAGCTAAGGGTACCCCCACCTTTGAACACAAGTCTTTGAAACTCTGGAGACTATCCCGACACTTGGAATATGAAGGTTCAATAAGCAAAAAATCATCTAATACATGAACTATGGCTGATGCTTTGCAATGATGGTATGCTGCCCATTCAATGGCTGTACTGAACTGTTCAAAAATCCTACAGCTTTCTGCAAGTCCCATGGGAAGGCACTTATCATAATAAAACTGATCTTTCCACCTAAATCCAAGCAAGTATCGTTGACTTGGATGAATTGGAATGATGCGGAAAGCAGCCTCTATATCAGTTTTTGCCAAAAAGGAAATGGGTAAATGCTTAATGAATGAAATAGCATCTTGTATATTGTGATATTGTACTGATGAATATTTATCTGGAATTCCATCATTGACAGAACCGCCACTGGGATAACTGAGGTGATGAATTAAACGAAACTGACCTTCTACCTTTTTTGGGACCACACCTAGTGGGCTTATATGGATATTAGAAAAGGGAGGATCTTTAAAGGAGCCGGCAATTCTGCCCCCCACTAATTCTTTGTTTAATTTTTTATCTACCACCTCAGGCATCTCAATGGCAGACTTCAGATTACTGCAAGACCTTCCCATGGTACTGCCTTCAAAATGAATTTTAAAACCATTGGTAAAGCCATCAATCAAAAACATTGCTTTATCCCTATCATACTCCTCAAGAACCTGTGCCAATGCTTTCACATTAATAGGGGTTGTTATATCGGTATCTTTGTGGTCCGAATCCACTACCGCGCGGGAAAAACCGTGTCTGGTTGAAGTGATTTTGCTGTCGGGGACGAAAATTTGGGCGGAACCTTGGAGCCGCTTGTGGTCGTGAATGCGCTATAATGGAACATTGAGCAATGGAATGTTTTGCCCCACAAATGCCGCATTTGTGTGAATAGCGACAACCCAGACAATGTTCCCCGCGAGCAAATTTATGGCACACTCCGACTTTGGTATGCGCAGCTAACATCCCCGAAGTGGGACGCCGCGACAGGGCTTCATTCCATAGTTCTAGATGGAATGTATCCCAACGGAGGGATGCAGGTGAATTGGCGCGGAGACGTCGGAAATTTGTGTCATAATATTGCCAATCGGCTGGCTTGGACGCTAAATGGCGTACCATTGATTGGTACTTGAGGAGTTGGGGATAAGCAAGAGTGTCATTACTACAATAAACTGCAATGAAAACTGAAAAGTTTGTTGTCCATTCTTCGATAGACAAAGTTTTTGTTGTGCTGGATTTTGGAACCCACTGGATACTGGTACCCCCATTGTCATCAGTGGTAACCACCATCTGCATGGTGTCCTGTTGTTTTTCCGTAATAGATCCCATGTCTACATATTTTCCAGTATAAATCTGTTGTTTGACTTTAGGATCAACAAGATCTACAAGTGGGGTAGTCAGCTGAGTACCCGATAGCTCGTAAGACGCTGTATTGGAAGGTTGATGATCAGCTACTGATGAGGCAGGAAGAATAAATATATTGTTTGACCCACCTATGGAATCTTCAACATTCACTGGCAATGAATTGCAGCCATCTTGGGGAGGCAACCCCTCTGTACACCGCTGCTGGGTATCAGATGGGTTAGGAGTGTGCCCTTGTAGAGCCTCTGCAAGGCCAGCTTTAAAGGCTTCCTTCATTAGGTCCTTCAGTTTTGCATCGGTTAAGGTGGTTGTCCCATGTGCCTGATCCGAAGAGGATTCAACCAGCTGGCTAGATGCTGGGGCTGGGGCTGGGGCTGCAGACCCTCGTGGGCGTTTCTCTGGTTGGGGCTCTGGAGCATGTATGTTGCTTGCCGCAGCCCTCCTCTTCCGGGGTGGCATTGTCTGATAAAACCAACAAATGACAGGCAGAAAATGTTTTTCCCTTTTAGAATACAAGTTAATTAGCAGAGATTTATAAACACAGCAGTTTTGATACTGGAGAATCACCAGAAGTGATTTTATTTTCAATATTTATGTTTGACAATAAAAAATACAGCAGTTTAAATGCCGGCCAATGGCAAGGCAAAACTTAGGAAATAATCAATGGAAAGTGAGCCAAAGGCAGGAGCGAGCAACTCAAACTAGTGCACAAGCAACTCTGGGTTTACACCTCTGCTGAAGCAGAATATGGCGTACATGCCGAAGCAAAGCCCTGAGAAGCGGTGCACAGAACAAAAGCTCTTCACAAATTCAATAAAATACAGAAAAAATGAAATGAATTAAAATATTCTGAATGTGTTGAAATAAAAATTTAATTATTATTTAACATATTCTCGTGATAAAAGCCTCTCATTCAACATAATTCAAAATTGCCTTTACTGTATTGTGCTATTGGGGTACCTTTATTTATCTATTTAGTTAGTCATTATAGGCAGTATCACTGCAACATGTTTCTAACGTTTGATATATATATACTGTATATATAGTTATTTTCAATATGCGGAAATCCATTGAAAACGAAATAATTAAATATATAACTGATAACAACAGCAGGCAAGTAAAATCTTATTTCCCGTAGTAAAAGGGGAGACCACTCGCATACCAACTGCGACCAAACTGAAACAACGCTAGTGTTACTATTTATAGCTATGAACCGAGAGCGAAAAGAACACAACTTTTAATCGACCGATAATAAGGTTTTTGGTCACGAAGGTGGACGCCGTCCGCATTTAACAAGGAAAATACGTCCCAAATCGACCGCCGATGGTCCCAGAAAATAGTCTGAGGACAACACAAACGTTGTGCTAGGAAAGTATTAACCCGTGAAACCCGCTCGTTGTAAACATGAACTGAGACGTCACCCTTGTGGGCTTGCGTTGATGCCCGGAAAAATAATTTGCATACCGCAACCGTTTGAACACCACAGGATTGTACCAACCAGTCAACAAATGTACAAATCTCCTGTACGACCGTGTCTGGGTCTGCCGAGGGGCAGCTCAAATCATTGCCACCGCATTGTAAACAAACAACGTCAAAACCTGACCCACGGAATCTACGAGAAAACTCTCTGTATATCCGATTGATACCAGCTCCTGGAAAACCGTGATATTCAACAACGTCATGATGAAGCCCTAAATTCGCACGCGAGGGCAATTCATTAGCGTACCTCGAAAGCCGAGTTATGAAGCTATGGCCCAACACCAAAACTTTCCTTCGGGGCGCCTTGACATTGTCAGACATGGTTCACTGAAACACGTGCGGGCGTGATCAAATGTAAACAAACATTGATGATGACTCACCAAAAGTCCAAGATGTGTCTCCTTGTGTTCGGGATGATGCTTAGAAAACTTTTGCCGTATAAAAGGTCAAATTACTTGTATCTTTTGTTTATCGTTCAGAAAATCAAAGATGGCGTGCGGTTGCAAATTTTTCTGTCCCCCTGTGGGGTTCACCTGCTGAAACAGGGGTCAGCTATCACGTGGTTTAGACTTGACCAACGAAATTGTATACCAAAATTAAACACCGGGAAATTCAAATAATATATTGCACATGAATATATACGTTTGTGAAAAAAGATGTCTATTGCTAGACTTTTATTTTTGTTAGCTAGAAATTCACCGACAGCTGCCGCTAAAAGGTACGGTTGTACAGTTAATGATCTCTTCATTCCTGATTAAAAACGTCAGAAAAACATAGTCTCTTGTCAATTTCTCGACATGAATCGTTCATAAGGGGTATCTAACTATATTATCATGAAGAATTTTGCGGCAAGATTATAAAAACTAACTACACTAGTAGGCAGCTCCAGCAATTGCCTCTAATGTACATGTACAAGTCATATACATATAAGATCACGTACAACCTTTTTTAATAAACATGTACAAGTCATAACTATACATATGTTTACACGTCTTTTTTTAAACGTACATGTTGAAGTTCTATCCATGTTTGGTATGATATGTGACGGTCATCGTAGATGGGCGACTTCAACAAATACCGCGGGTGACGAGTTTGGATCAGATTTCGACTCGTAGGCAGCTCCAGAAATTCCAAGGATACCGACAACTTCCTACAAATCATCAATCGACCAAGATGAAGTACCATCAGATTAACTTTTCTTTTCTGTCTAAAAAACTTTCTTCTTCCTAATGTCTTCCTTGACAATGCCTCACTTTTGGCCTTTAGTTGAGCGTTTGCCCCTGTGAGGAAGGCTTTGTGTTCTGTCACCTGGCCGAGACATACCAAAGTCTTTAAAAATGGTAGTTTATACTCCTGCTTAACGCTCAGCAATTTAGGAGTCGGACGACTGGTTCGCCCGTTGTCTGTACAATGTGACCGGATGGGATAACCTGCTGGATGTCTTCGGCAGTATGTTTCAGTGAGGTAGCACTATAAAGTCGGCATCAGTTCCGCGCTATCACAAGGAGACAAACACGAACAAATTGCAGCCTCCCAAAATACACACGCATACACTACACGCATGCGTCTTGCACACATGGGAGGCCGTCCTGAAATGGCCATAGCTGTTGATAGGACGTTAAACAATACTAAACCAAACCAAACCATCAGAATGGAGTAAAAGCATATAAAACCTATCTTCGGAATTCGAGGGCTTCCGCTCACTAACGTTCTCTACATCCCTGGTTTTGGTTTGGTTTCATTTCAAAGACGTGCCTCCAAGTGTGTTGTGTATGTGTGTTTGTTTGCCAGAGACACAGTATGTTGGTATATGTCCCTTCTTGTGATAGTGCGGATCTGATGTCGACTTCTTAGTGCTATCTCAATGAAATATCATGCCGAAGGCACCCAGCACAGCATTCCGCCGTGTCACATTATACTAACAACGGGTGAACCAGTTGTTGCCATTACCCAAAATGTTGAACTGTTCTGTAGGGAATAACAACTACCATTTTTAAGGACTTTGGTATGTCCCGGTCTGTGGACATAATTTAAAGCAGGAAAAAACACATCCACGAGACTGCCAAGAAGTCTAGCGACTTGGAGAGAATCCTCTTCCACTGACCACTATTTCATGTTTAATTCTCGACCCATAAAAATGCCATATGAACGCAGGAACCACCAAGACTTAACTGATTATACCAGAGACGTAATATATATACGTCTCTGATTATACCAAACTCTGGATGAATCCGGGAATGTGTCTAATCTTCACTCATTATAGATAGACCTCCACAGAGAATGCACCCTTTACGCATTTTTTTTAAACAGGTCTCAGTGGCGGACCCAGGGGTGTTGTCCTATTAGACCTTTCTCATTTTTGGGTAGACCTAGCACGGAGCAAGGAGACAGAGACCCAGACAAGTAAATACAGGGGTCATTTCAAAAATAATTGTATATGGAACGTAGTGTATAGGGTATGTCAGAGTGTGTACACGCACATGTACGTGACTACAGGTAAGCGAACAGGTAACATAATATGGAGACACATTATACATTTCGTGGCTCACTGCGGCAAGTACGTAACCGTGGTAATTGATATTTTAATGTCTTCATTAAGAAATTCACCGAGCCCCGGTGTTAGATTCATTTTCGGTAAAAATGCCACCAATCCCCAAAAAGGTGTAACATTACTCTAAACACCTTAGTTTCGGTCCAAATATAGATGTAACAAATTATCAGGTCCCTGTGGAAGCGACCATTATTGTTCTGCCATCTGGTTTAACAATAGATAAGCTACACCAGTTAGCCATAAATAGGGGCGTAGCGTCCATAGAAAAAAACGGTCTTACACATAAAAAATCTGTGTATACCCAATGTCTAAACATCGACAATTTAACAATAACAAAAGATGACATCATGTTATCAAAATAATAACATAATTGTATTTAATCATTAACTTAATATGTATATTACTTTAACAATACTTCCCGGAATCCATGTTCGTCTATTACTTCCAATCCAGTTTTTTCGGTGTTATGTTGTGGTCTGGTAAATTACAGACATCAATTTACGAAATGAAGAAAGCAGCTAATACTTCCAACGTCAAAATAGTAAAAAAGAAAACGCTATCACAAATGGTCTCTCTTGAACTTTTAGTCATAATGCTTTCTCTGGGATAGAATATCAAGCCTATCTATTTCCTAAATAACTACCACCACCTATTACATTTTCTGATGGAGAGTTGAGTTGAACAATTTTATCTGAAATAAAGCCACATAAGACTGAGTTGTCTCTTGAGAAACGTGTTTTAGAAAACCGCGCATTCGGAAATTAAATTATATAATAAATTTGAACGTGTTCCTCTAAAGATCTCAGCGCGCTCTTTTTAATTGAATTTGTCTAGAAAGAGTTACGTGTGTTTTTAGAAATACATTTTCGAGATAAATAGGTGAAAATCAGAATATTTTACGAGAATTTCGGACTCTATCAATATGTATTTGCAATTATTTGCTGTTTCCTGCATGACCGACCCACTAAAAATGGGGGGGGGGGGGGGGGGGTTTTTTATTTTTTTTTTTANGAAATTTATCAATTGTTATGTAAATCAGGGGATGTAACTGTAGGTAACAAGTAAGGAACACTAAATGATAATGCTCTAGTGTTTTTGTCGCAAGCAGGGGGACAGGAATCCTTAAGGACTTCCCACCCTTCGTAATACACATGTTTTTCTTGTTGTATTTTGGTGTCGTCATTTCCGTATTGCATATCGGGCATTCCATTACCGTAGTGTAAATTATAGTAACACCGGGTAAACAATATTACATGTGTATGACGATGATATGTCAACACCCGATATCAAGACTTCACTGGGAAATGTATAATCACACGTACTTCAGAAATAAAGCTGATGATACAAAGACATAAATTAACTCACAGGAAAACACTGACATAAAATTAGACGACTTCAAGAAGGTCGTATATGAGGCGCATGTAATGCAGACTGATGTGTTTTGTTTACCGACCTCACCTGTTCAAGCTCGGAGTCGCAATGAGTTTTGTTGTCGAGCGAGTTACGATCTGTCAAATAAATCATTTCACAAATAGTGGTTTGTAAAGTGCATGTGCGTGCACGTGATAACGGCACACCATGCGATAGCCTATGATTACATATGTACCTGATATATAAATATACCATGCATAAGCGGCCTATGGAATGATGTCCAACGTGTACATGATTGAGAGAAATGTTGTTCCGTGAAAGAACTGTAAATTGACAATTTGATATAGTAATTTAATTTATTTCCGTCGTTTTTGGTATAGTAAAGAAAATAGCTGTCATGGTATAAATTATATCCCTCTGCAAAAGTTCCGATTTTTTTCAAGGTAGACAACTCTCATCGCAATCAAAATTATTGTAAAATGTAAAATATATGAAATATAAAGACTTTGTGTGTATTTGGTTCAATTTTTCACTCTTTTTGTATGAAACTATGTGGTTTTTTTCGGTATTTTTTATTAAAAAAAAAAGTTTATCAGAATGCTTAGATTTTCATAAAATCATCTCTACATAGTGTCATAACCATACTGTGAAACTTTCATTGAATTCTGCTGGTTAATTGCGAAAGGGTGGAGCCTCCTTAATACAGATGAAATGAAGAAAGATTTTGAGATGTTCCCTGAATTTATAACTCTCAGTGTCCGTCTCTGACTCCGTGCTAGGTCTGCCTCAAAATGAGAAATGTCTAGTTGCCCGGGCAACACCCTTTTTTCTGTGTCCAAAAATAATCCGGACCAAGGTTTTTGAAGATTTTCCTCTATTTCATATATGATTTCCTACTAATATCAACCATCCCTTGAACTATGATTTGTCTATGGCCTCCCTTTGCCAGCAGTTTGAATATATATATATGCATAAGGGTGTTGCCCAAACAAGGCGTCCACTACGCGTCTAAACAATATGGGATTAATCCTCTTAGTAGGGGTCTACAGTGGTCAAGGCTCACCGAACTGACTCTATCTAATCTTATTGTTCTAATGTCACGGTGTGGTGATCACCCTGTCAGGTGGAGGAGGACTATATCATCTGTTGTAATTAGGTATATAGGTTTTTCACCGGTGGTTTCCAAGTACACAAGGTCACCAGGAGTGATTTATTATACCAATTAAAAAGATATAAATTTCAAAAATTTCAAAGACAATGAAGCACCTTTATTAGCATCACTTCATCAGGTGATTAATAACCAATGTTAGTATAAAAGCCTGGCGTGTACATCCTTTTCATTAGGCCCTTGTACATATGTATGCATACTATTTCACAATGAAAGACAAACAGGTAAATCATAATTTATATTGATGCTCGCCTAAACTACATGTACATGTAGATTCGCGCGCATTATAAGCTGAATCTACAGACCCCCACCTTAACTTTGACAAGTGACGTGACCATTTTAAGGGCCAGACACAAACATCAACATCTTAACCAACATTCTACATGTTTATCACTTTTTTTACAGAATTTGTTAACACTCGGTCCGCTCGGCCATCATAAAATATAAATACTCTACGTTATAAAATATAACCTGGAATAATACTGCAACCTCAGAAAACTATTCTACGCCTTGCCTCACTCGATCTGTTTGTTCAATGGAAATAATGTCCGATAAACTCTTGCTTTCTACGCTCGGCAGTGCTTGAAAAAGTTTAGGATTACATCTCCAGAAGAAAAGAATTTTCATCGCTCCGCTTGGCGGTGAAAGTTTATTTGTCCCAAACTCAGCAATAAAGAAGTTCTATATATTTTTTGGTGGCAGAATGTAGTATACATGAAGTTCTAATTTATTATTTTTAGATAAGTGCAAAAATATTTCTTTTTCTGAGTTTAAACTTTTTGGCAACACCCAAACTTAATTCCTGGGTCTCTACGTATATATCCCCCGTGCAATCATCTTGTCGAGATTATTCTATCATTCAAGTTTTTGACCCGAAACTCAGAGAGTAACAGTTATTTCCCTATGACTATATGCATCAAGACTGCATAAGTATTTTGCTATAATAACTTTCACAAAGACGGCCGATCTGGCGTGTAAACGCGTCGAGTCATCATTTACGCGACCACGTTGGTATTCTCCGGGTCCTCCAGTTTCCTCCTACATTAAGATCCAAATGTGGGCGCGCTTAAACCGGAGCCAACAAGAATAATCATATACAAGTTCATTATTGTCATTCACAAAATAACTAGTTAATATCTAAATCACCAAATAAAAATATATGATATTATCATATGTGGTGAACGATATTATGAAGCATATCTAATCTTATCAAGAATGTATTTCTCCATTGCATACACTTAAAGCATTATGTTAACAAAATAAGCACGATTGTTACAGCGTATGGGCAAAGTGTGGGGTAACCTGCTGGATCGAGATTTCGAATCATCAATGATATCTTTACTTACCGTTAATTATTACAGGCACACTTTTTAGTATTGCTTGTTTGGTACAATTAAATCGTTTCCTGAAAATTACTTTACCATTTCAAGGGCTTCTGATCGATACTACAGTCCGGGACCAAAAGCTGATAACCATCCATTTTTCGTTCATTATATGTATATCTATATGTAATTCATGCGTTTCTACATTTTAATTGCATTTTCCTGACGTCGCCTTGGGTGGCATTAACCGAAATTTTTCTTTTCGTCATGATAGATAAATCTGAATTTCTATTTACATTATTTTTCCGTAGCTTTTCAATATGATGTTATCATAAAAATGTTTCGCTGTTTTCTTCTTTACCTTACCAACTTATTCCACAACAATTATATTTCAGAGATAAATTTGTGATATATCTTAATATTTTGAAATAGAAATTCAGGAAATTCTCTTTCAGTACATTAAATTTTGTTATGAAAGCATTACTACCGATTTCAGAACTATTCAATGAAAATATGTGTAATTGCATCATCAAATATACGCGGGTCATGTTGAATCCAAAAGCATTTTTCTCGCAATCGTTAAGTACTACTTTAGTGAAATGTGAGGTCGATTTTTTAATGTGAATTTTATGTAGAACTGTGAAAACGTTTGTGCAAATGTGAAAGACTTAACTTCAGACCTAGTGATTGAAGCGACGCTAACGCTCAACTTAATTCCAGGGAACATCAGAGCCAGAGTGAACAGGTACTTGAGTAATATGGCTCCGTTTCACTGTACGTAGACATCCTCAAATACAAGGATACCTCCCTCGATATACATATCTTCTCTAAAGTATATACAAACTTTATCATTTTTTCCACAATTATGAAACAAGATATATAAACTTATATCAGATTAATTATTATTAAAACTCAAAATCCAATTTGCGACAAAACTATCCCAAAGAATTTCGATGTATTGATTTTAGAAATACTTATTCTTGACTCCCGTTTATGAATTAAAATGATTTTCCGTTATTATCGATTGTTTGTCATTTGAATAAAAAAAAATTTTTTATATCTTTCAAGAAATAGAGAAAAAAATGTCAACTTAATTGTTTTGATTTTTACACACCTTTAATAAGAATACTCACGCATTTTGTGTTAGTGTTGTACTTTATTGTTGTAAATACCACAAAATGGTAATTAAGACCTATTAACTTGTTCGTTTTATCAATTCAGGGACCTTTATGTGTTCTCTGGCCAACTAGATCAGAATGCTTTGCGCGAAGTTATCTCCCATATGTGCGGTATCGTAGGTGGCGGTCGTTACGTATCGATCAGCTGCAGCAGATGACGAAAGTGGAAGAGGACCGGTGTTTCGGGTGATGTCAGACAAACAGATTATCTCTGAGCATGGCAGGCAAAAGTTCCCTTGACAATGTTACACAGAGGTGAGCTGCATTTTTCACTTGCATGGTATTGAAGATCCATTAACTGACAAGCTTAACATAAGCCGTTTGCAAGTCGGATGAGACCTCCCCTCCCTAGCAATCATTACAGTTTATACGAAAATTAGACTTTCCGGAGACTCTCTGCTTAGGTACTAGTATGTGTGCATGATTAACAATATTATAGCCAACAGTAGTGTAATGTTTACGGTATAGGTATTTATATGATTTGTTGAGATTTGTTCAGATAGAAGCCTAACCGTGTCTGGAGGTTCAGGGGTTTTCCTGACTAATACTTACAAAGATAATAAGTGTCACGAAGTGATTTTTCAAAAATAGCTGCCGTTGAAAGATAAAGACCTGGTTAGTTCCAGGTTCGAATCCCAGTCTGGCTGTGGTTTTTCCATTTCCTCACCTATCTTCATTTAATCAACTACATACTACATAGCTAGCCCAGTTGGTCAGAATATGACTGGTATTCAACCCAGTCAAGATCTGAAGCATCTGATCATCGATTTTGGACAGATTGGTCCAGGGATTTAGCCAAATGCTATCATTTTTTTTTTAATGAAGATAATTTGAAGTTTTGAACAACTTCTAGCATTACATTTTCGGAAATATCCATTTACTGCTTGCCCAACATGAACAAAAGGATTGTTGAAAAATAAAGAAACTAAGTTTGTCAAATATCGAAACAATGCTCTTGTATTTTCTGTGCAATGATTAAGTACATGTATCAATTCATAGCCAACAAAATGTATAGCATTTATACATGATGTGTCTTTACGGGTCATCCGAGGTAAAGGGCTCCGCTTATTTCAAGAGGAGGCGCCCTGTACCGTTCACTTACTGTTGCTAAGTTAACCCAAGCGATCTCTGATGCCAACAATATGATGGGAGCTTGTAACCCGAGTCAAAGACGTTACCTCACAGTGGCAGCCATTTTTAGAGGTAGAGTACCGATGGCAGAAGTTGACCAAGANAATGTCGGCCACCTTTAAGGGAATAATACTTCGATTCAAGATATTTTCCTATCGTGCTATGTTCCAGTTAGGGCATAGGTAATCTTTATGTCCACTTATTCATAGTTTTTGCAAAACCTTTTTCGATTTGCTAATATACAACACACTGATTCTACTTTATAAGAAAAACACCTGATGTTCTCTGTTGAATTTCATCAACTTTATAATGTAAAATATACGTTTGCATTGTGTACGCTTTCTGAGTTTGTTTATCATGTGGAAATCAGCGATGTCTCTGACCTAAGGGGCTTTGGGGTCATTTTGACTAGTATTGTTTTCTCTTGACTTCTTATATCGTGACGTCATCATTGGCACATGCGTCATTATTGAGATTATTGATCGTCCAATCAGGTATCATTCTTCTCGACAAAGTATCCAGCGTTTCTCTGCAATCAAAAGAATTAGTTATGTTTTCTTGTTTGATTTACCAATTGAATATTTCAATAATACCAATAACTAAGGTTTTTAATAGTGGATTGAAAGTACTTTACATTTTGTGATCGATTTGATTAATAACAAGTGTTTGCAAAACTGCAAACACAAAAGTAACAACTTCTGTTATAATTAGCACAAGTGGTATTAATTGTAAGAGATTCAAATAATAATAATATTAAATAATTCGAGGTTCTTGTAAACTGATCTATCACAACCTAGTTCATAGGTCGTCTCAAAGCAGTTCACATTCAACAATTCTAGCATTGCCCAACCACGTACTCATTTACAGATGAGTAGACTTGAACAAGCGGAGTAAAGTATCTTGCTCAAAGATGCAACACAGTGCCGTGCCGTGACTCGAACACGAAACCCTTCGGTCACGAGCCCGGCGTCCTACCACTAGACCACATGTACCGTGCCTCCAAATTAACCTGCGATCGGGTAGCATGCAAATTTCTGACGGCTGCACTTCACCAAGACACATACATTCTACCCAATAGAACTTAACTTAAAGTTCCAAATGTTGGGTCTATCAGAACCCACATCAAGCTTTTCGAAATCCCGAAACTTAAAAGTATGTCGTATGCTATAAGGATAATGCATCCATCTTGGAATAACCGTAGAAAGTCATTCGGTGTGTCTAGTGACTTTTTCATAGACAAATATTTCTTTTCTTTTCTATTTGGGTTGGGTTCCAAATGGAGAAAATTACTGGTTACTGGTAACAAAATTAAAACAGTAGCATCAAAATCCTGACATACTTTGTAAAAAGTGTCGAAAAAGTTAACCGTGAAAGAAAAAGAAGGAAAACAGAGGTGAAGTAAAAGATATGCTTAAACTATAAATCATTTGAATATATTATAGAAACTGCTAAAAACTACTGACACTTACTGTATTCTGATGAGTGTTCGTTCTTGTCTCGCTAGTCGAGTTGTTACTGATTGGAGATAAAGTTTATGGGTTTCAACACATTCTTCTATAGCTTGCATATTCTTGTTCATTTCCTGCAAGGGAGGAGACTCCCATTTTTCCAACACCTTGTTGATATCCTTCAACTCCTTCTTCTCTAGGTAGTATTTAAATCTGAATCCCTAAACAAGAAAAGGTTTTAATGAGGGTATTATTCAAAAGCATAATTGTACAACATATACATGTATATACTTTCTGCATCCTACATTTTTTTTTTTTTTACACGTGATATAAAACGTGTTTATGACATAAGAATACATTAAAACCATATAAAAGCATTTTTTGTTACTGAAGACAAATTGGATGTTACACACGTTTGGCTTGCAATTGGGACATTAACCAGAATGGCAACATATTTCAATCGCATGATTTCAAGAGACGAACAATACAATCCTATTGTATAGGCCATTTCTTTCCAATTTCTAAGAAATAGTTTTGGCTTCCCGAAGGTACATCTCATTGTTGGATTTTGTTTTAAATACAAAGCTATGTAACCTGCTTTGTCACGGACAACCGATATGCTCCTGCTGACGATTACAGTGTCGTTACAAGTGTTTTAAGACTCTGTTAGCAGGTCCGATACAACTTACCTCCAACTCCTGGAGTCGAACCCGCGCCTCCTAATACACTTAGGCGCAAACGCTCACGACGAACCACGGACAACATTGGGAATAGTTAACCTTTCTTCGATGTCCATATTGACATCCATCGATGTATAACACATTATTTGGTGATGACGTTAACATTCAACAATCAACCAATCAAACAATTACCTGTTGGACCAGCATGCTCCTCAGCTCTATCCGGGCCACGATCCAGGCCCGGTTGACCTCCAGGCCTCTTGGAGCACCCTGTTGTATGTGCTGGTACGTGCCACTTAACTGGGCAATCAGTAGGTTTAGCAATAACACCATGCATGAGAATAAGAATAGGACCATGATGAAACAGCTCCATGGACTGAAATGACAATAATGTTTCCTTATATGTAGCTGTGACGGTACTGTGAAAGTGGAAACTCTCGCAGTGTGAACATTTTCACATTGGCAGTGGTTCTGAACTCTATATATTATAAACATCTTTGACATATAGAATAACTAATAAACATTCGGGTATGAATCATTTCACGCTAATTGACTGCAAGCATTGCCATTTTTACAGTAACTTGATCAGATAATTGACAAACTCAAACATGAAGGAATGTCATTATGAAAATCATGTCCATTTTGTTTCGTGACTTTTGTGGGTATTCATGATTTCTTCTATTTTCTAGCTTTCTGTTGTTTCATTTTTAAAGGCTTGTGCGTTATTGGTGCTTTCAAAACTTATGCTATGCAAACATTTAAAATTGAATTAATTTTGATATCCATGATTTACCGTTGTCTTACATTTGTTTTCACAAATAATTGATCCAAACGTAAATTTTAAACTGCTACCAAATCAGGCTTTTTTACTTAATATTGTAATAAAAATTCATATTCTTCGTGAAAATTATATACGCATGAGTAATATGACATCACTTTAATAGTTTGTGTGACGATAATCTAAATCTGTATTGCCCCGTATGTTTCCATTTCTAGAGCGCAGTGATCTCGCCGCTTAATACATGTTAAGAGTAGAAATTACTCAGCAAATGTTCCATTATCATATACCCAGTATGCCAAACTGTAAGTTCTCAATTTCTGTGTAGATAAGACCAAACGAGAACTTTATCTACGTAGTCATTTTCTATATACTTTTTGACCAACACATCCGTATTGTCTACGTACTCAGTCTCTGCGTACAATGTACTGAATAGTTACCCAATATGTGCGTACGTACTCTGTGACCAATGTAAGCAATATTTGTCTACGTAGGCAATAGTTGTATACACTCTGACCATTGTAAGCAATACATATTAACATATACAAAAGTTTGATACACACTGACCTATGTAAACAATACTTGTCAACGTACGCAATAGTTATGTACACTCTGACCACTGTAAACATTAGTTTTCCTCGTACTGATTATTTGTACTCTATGACAAATTAAGCAATCATTATCAATGTGTATACGTACTCAATGTTTGTGTACTCTATGACCTTCTCTGATTCAACCAATATCCGGAGTCCTAGAAATAAGATCGCCCAAAAAGAACTACAAAAGAACAATATAAGAAATGGACTTTTAAACAAAAAAAAACAACATTTTATGTAATTCTACAAAGATTGAAAGTAAAAGTGTAGCAATAGATATCAACAGTCAAGCCTCATATGTCCTTATTGGTCATCAACTGGTACACCTCCTAGTAAATTGTATGCAAATTACTCAAAATAGTCAAGCATGTAAAATTAACCTGAATGTGCTATTAATTATTTTGAAAATATTTCGGTGAAACCTTATTATCCCGATATAAGAATATTCCTTCCTTAGAATTTCTGTTAATTTGAAAATTTGGCTGATCCATTTAGCTTATCAATGGAATATCATTGATTGATCTATATATATATAGAATAAAATAATAAGTCCGCCTGAAGAAGCCAAAGAAGGCAGATAGGCCTGGCGGTCGGTCTTGGATATATGTTATTTCATTTTATGTTTTCCTTCGCAAGAACTTGTTTATATATCATCTATTAAAAACATATATATTTAGATCATGTTTCAACCCCTCATACATACCTTGTATCGCTGATAATGGCCGTCTGATTCTCGCCCCTTAGTGCGAGGAGAAGCGTCCCACTAAAGACTAGTAGAAATACTGTGAAGACCACCATGAACTGGAAGAAGTCATTAGCTATTACGCGAACCAGAATTTGTGCATAAGCACCAGTTTGCCTACAAAAACAACAAGATTATGATGCCAAAATTTCCTCTAGGCAAATGGTGGCAGTATAACAAGGCTGAACTTTAACTGCAATAGGGTAAGTGTTTTATTTCATCAGAATGACATAATATAGTTAAAGATGGGTAACGACTTGTATATCATTCATTTTAATTTACCTGTTTACAGCACCAGGATTTTCTTGTTAATTGCGTCCTATTGACCAATTAACTACTTAAATTATAGTATCGCTAAGGCCGCTTATGTGATGTCCAACGTAAATTTACCCGATCATTCTTTCATTTTTGTTGGATAAAATTAAGTTTCATCCCTGGCTTTTTGTGACGTCACAAATAGCTTAATCGACGTTGAAGAAGAAGAGTTGTGTCTTTTCAAGTGCCCATGGGGCCTTTATGTAATATACAACAGATCAGTGTAAAATAATTGGTAGGTTTATCGCAAAACCATTATGCATTATCAACCGATAATCCACTGGGCTATCTCAAATCAACTTTCAAATCAAATGTAACGTTAATGTCATTGACAATGAGGAGCACATTAAATGTTCTATCTAAATACCCCTTACACGTATATTAAAAGGAGACATATTACATCCATTACGACATTAATTTATTGTATACCGGGAAATGTTCGCTGCAGTTTAATTTTCGCCTTTTTCGCCCTCCCTAATTAGGGCGAATTTATCATAAGTGAATATAAGTAAACCGCACAGCAAACATAATAAACAAAGGTGTAGGGCGAGATTATCACTGGGCGAGAATCGATTTCATTGGCAAAGGGCGAAAGTGTGACTGTGAGAAAAAAAAATCCCGGTATACAGTAACTATATTTCAATATAATTATTGTATTTATCATAATTCTATATTTATTTAATATGTTTTTTTCAAGTATATCGTATATCAATATAGTTGTAATGTTATTTATTTGTAATTTATTCGAATACAAACGGAAGCTATTTATTTCGCCTATTTACTTATTCAACACAATGTACAACAGTGTACACTATCTGCAATAATTAAGATAACTAAATAACTTTCTTTACAGAGTTGGCGGTATGCCAACCATGTTTTGGATCAATTTTTAAACTGCTTTAAAATTATACTGCAACATACTAGAAATTTTCTTCATCCGTTCCTTGAAATTTGTAAGCGTTTCTTGGAAGACTGTTTACTGTACAAGTTAATTTATATTGAAAGTATATCGAATTGCATTAAATGTTGGTTAATGTGACATATTTGAAATCCCCCTTTAAATTTTCATCATCATATATACAAGTTTCCATGAAGTCGCAAATTCGCGGAAAAAGCTAAATTCTTGGTAAAAGCAAAACCTTTGATTTCAACGTGATCTGTCATGGAATTGTAACGACAGTGGAGTCTCTCCGTCTTTACCTTAGTTTTCTTCGCTAACCAAGGCGATCCGGTCTACCTACGAAAACTTAGGTTGGTAGAACGTATCATGCCAGATCGTAACCCTCGGCTAGCGAAGATATACCCTAGGGTAAGACAATTATATCGTTCCCCGACCGGAACTGTTGATGTCTTTTTCTAATGGGGGGAGGGG
>NW_018406536.1:115917-126002 GCF_002113885.1 Mizuhopecten yessoensis | reverse complement strand
TCAGTACTTATATTTTAACCCTTTCAACCCTATGTATTAATAACCTCTACCATGAATTTATCTAGATGAGGCCATTATGGTCTACACTGTTGAAAGAGTTAAAACAGAGAGTATGTTGGTCATGGCTGGATTACCCGTAAAGGGGATAAAACTTTCGATTTCAAAACCACCAGCCATACTGGAATGTTTTATGTCCTTCGGTGATAAGAACGGTCGAAGCTATACAACTATTTCCCTCAAAGCTCAGATTTTATTATCCTAATACCCTAAAAGTCAATTTCCAAGCGCCTGGGCGCTAATTACAGCGATTACGGTAATTCATCTTACCTAAACACCGCTGCATATTTGAATATCCGGAGAGTCCATAGAAGGAAGACAACTGAGTAGATCTGCCATTGGTTATCGTTGTTTGTAAAGCGGAGTGGAACCAGGATAAGTAGGAACAGCGCGGAGAATAGCTCCAGGTAGTTAAATTTCTCCGTTAAATATTCCAGTTTGTGCCTGTAGAAGAAGGACCAGGATATAACACATTTTACACTTCATGATTTTAAAAAGAAAACAATAAACAAAAAGTAATAAATCTACGTTAAAATTGGATAATTAATTAACATTGAGTAAGATTACAACGTACGAGGCTTTAAAGGGACGTCATTATTTCAATGTACTCGGACCAATTCATGACCTGTTTGACCTACGGTAATGAAGAGTTTGGGAAATTTTATTTGGGTAGATGAACTTAATGAAGAAGATTTTTTTGATAATCAGGTGGACTTGATTTAACAATTTAGTGAATCTGTTTTCCTTTTTCTACGGGTTTGGAAATGTATTTCCTGTCCTTTACAATCTGAAATACTAGTGTATCTAAACCACGAAGGAACCAAGACACATGAATGCGCTTAGAACGTGATACTTGTTTTAAATTAAGATTTATTTATTAAATGTTAGAGTGAAAAATTCATGATTCAGGTTTGAGGAATATTCAAACTCTGCTGACAGCTTCAGAACTGTTTTATATTTCACGAACATTGTTGTTTTTTCTCTTTGCTGACACATTGAAACATTGAATTATGGTATCGCATAAAAACAAGACGTGGACAGATCTGATTAAAGTTAAATATGTGCGTTACATTTTCTCTTCCACTCCCATTTTTTGTCAGTGTGTGGTCTTGTATTTATAATAAACAATTTCTCCAGACAACATATATAATAAAATATACGTTCATGGTCTTATTTCAAACAATATATTTTTTCTCTCAAAAGGGGACCTCTTGTTGATCGAGTTTATAATTCCAATCAATTTCTCGATGAATAAATGAACTTGATAAAAGCAGTATAATAATTACTTAATGATATGGTGGATTTCCAAAAAGAGCGTGATAATTGCGGTGATAACACTCAACACCTCGCATACTGCCCGAACGATGTCCCGAGGGCTGTCATACACCAGAGGGTCGTCCGCTTTGGCTGCGGTTATGGCAGCGTAAGCCAGGCAGGCAAGGTTGCATATGAATAGAATTGCATTCACACTGAAAACAAAACGACATATCTAAACTATTAGGTTACTGCATAAGTGGCGAGGCAAGCTCTACGATATTTTGTTATAATCATTCTTAACAGAGTATGACCAAATATCAAACTGACATGGTTTCAATGGTAGAAACACTGACGTGACCTATTCCTCGATCTGACCAATATGACATACGTTAGGATTTGTATGGTACCGTTTTCTATAACAAAATATCAACAAGACTTTTTTAGCCAAATGATTTCCGATTAAAGTTCATCGTCTGATTAAACAGGTCACCATAGAAAGCACGATCTTATTCCCGCAAAACATGACTTTTGCGCCATTTGGAAAAATGTTGTTTGAACCGAATGTGTCTTCAAAGAACAATTCGAAAATATTGCATAACACGTATTTGTTTCAAACTTTAATATAAGGATTGAAATGTATCTTTTAAAGACATGGTACATGTCTAAACGGAACTGTGTTTCATACCATCATGAATGTTGAAAAGATGCATATCAAACCTTAAAAGCATTTATTTCATAATACTTACAGAAATCGGAGTCTCGCATAATGTTTCCACTTCCTCCGTACCAGCAACCGTATTATATCGTGATTAACGATTGTCTACAGGACAAAAAATACACAGTTTCACAAATAACTCAGAATTTGTATCGACGTTCGGATTCAGTGAAAGACGTGCATGCATAGCATACTGGAAAAGTGGTAATTTTCGCGTGTGGAAATGTTTGCGTTGTGATTCATTCAACTGATCTCGGTAAAGAAATTTTCGCGTAAGCATTGGATCTGAAATTTATATACTCTTTACAGTTAAAATCTATATGATCTTTAAATATTAATTTAAAGAGCGGAAACAGAGGTAAACAATTTAAGCGAGCCTCATTTCACGTTGGCATTAATAAGATCCGATGCACTAAAATGCATTCTTTAAAAGACACATTAATGGGTTATTCCTGTTTTTATATATTCCATTCAATTTTGATTTCATTTTTCTTGCTTTTCTTTTCATAATGAACAGTTCCTCACCAGTTTTGATTATTTAACATTAAGACAAATTGGATCCATACTAAGTCTGATTAAAAATTATTCTTAGATAGAAGTCTGCATTTCTCGTAAATCAATTCTTATGTTTGCATAGAAAATGCAACGAATTTGAATGATTTAAAGGCAGTTTAAGTGAACGCACTTTGTTTCCGCTTTTTGCTATTATTTGGAACGGTGATCTGTCTTTTTGGTTGAAGTCTTTTGTCTTTGGATGCCTTCCCTTTTCGTCACTCTCAAGTATGTGGAAGTAGACGGTAGCCTTTCCATCGGTACCTTCCAAGTCTACCAAGCAATTGAGGACGGCCATGACAGTCTTCTGTCGGAGTAATAAACAACATAAAATAAATAAATCACCAAAAGAAAACACACCACTATGAATCATAACAAATAAAAACACAAAAACAAAACCATATAATTCAAGATGCGTTCGTGTTTCATCATCGTATGTTACACAAGTCAATTATTATTACATTGGGTGATTGTTTTAATTTCTAAATACGTTCAAGTAAAGTCTTAACATATAATTTCAAAATTGTTTTTTCTTTTGTTGTTCGTTATATCATAGAAACATACCTCCATTTTTCCAGATCGAAGCAGATTGTGGAAGCTGAATTCAGCTGGAACTGTCCCGTGATAGGAAAATAGTTGTCGTACCCTACAACAGAGGTTTTACTGTCTTTCAATTGTTGATATTTAATCTCATACTAATAAGAAGTGTTCATTGCAATATTGAATTCACATTTAGGTACCTCTACCTCTTATTTTCTTCAGATAAACGCGCAAACGTTTGATAACGGAAAAACGTCTTAAAAATTGCAAACATTGAAATAGTATAGTACTCTCCGCTTTAAGACAGTAAGTACGGGGTGTTTGTGTGGGATATGTATGGGTGTGTTTGGGATTTTCATTTGTCACATGTCCAACAAAAACAAGTCTTGTACGAATATGATGTATCTTTCTACAAAAGTTGAATGTAATTATTCAGATACAATATGTACTGCACCTCTTAAATCATCATAAAAAACAAAATTAACATATTATTTTTACTCATGTTTTTAACTGAAAACGTTTGTATTAAAAATCATTTCCTAGAAATAAATTTTAATAGAACACTTTATAAACTGTATATAGTATAACTACTCGTGGTTCTTCATGTAGAGGATAAGCATGGATGCAATGTCATCGTCGTCATTCTCTTCAGCTAGAGAAAATGGTAACCGCCCTTCACTGTCTTTAGGATTCGGCCAGGCGCCTTTTTCTAAAAGTTTCTTGCATACTCCTTTAAATTTCCTTTTTACAGCAACATGCAATGGCGTCTCTTGCAACGTATTGTAAACAGATGGATCCGCGCCCCGGCTCATCAGTAAGCAACTGACCAAGACTTGTACCTATAACACAAATTCGAGAAATATTTGAAAACAAGTTTCAGAAATGGACATACATTTCGGAGGTTCCTCCTCCTATTTTTTCGTTGTCAAACTTCTGTGTAATAACATTGGCATTACAATAAGGTTTTACAGTACATTCCAATTCAAACATTGAATGTTTTGCAGACTTTGCGACGCTTTTTCATTCGTGAAAAACATAATGCTTTATAACATGACCTTTTCATGAGGAATTTTTTTTGCAGTTTTATGTTGACAACCATTTTTGTTTTTGTATTTTTGTTATTTTATTATTTTAGTTATTTTCTTGTCTGTTTTGATGTTAGACCGTACTATCTACTTTCATATAACTTCTCTCTGTCAGACTTTGCTCTTCCATCCTATTTTATTCGAAATATAACAATAATATAAATATATAATACTGACAGGATAGGTCCAAACATACCTACTGCGACCAATTATCTTGTCTCTGTGGTAGTCCCTAGCTTTGTTAAACGGAAACATGTGATAATACATTGACGTGAGTTTAGGTGGCAGCACCGATGTTTTTGTAAGATGAAGGAAAATCTTAATAATGCAGTGGGCTTTTTTCAATCCTAATGCATGTGGTTTTCTTTTTAATGAGAAAAAACGGTGCCGCGGGAAAATTCGAGCAACGCCCATTCATATGCATCGCCCCCTAGTTGGTATGGTTGTCTCGGTGAGGAATATTGTACATTTTGTAGTTACCCTTTCCTCGGTTTTCAGATTTTCTATGATATACAGCAGTGCTGTGTCCTTGTCTCCCTCTCTCGCAATCACCCAGTCTAGGTATACTTCGTTCTCAGCATCTTGTTTCCCCAGGAGGCACAGGTTTGTCTTTTCTGTTACCTGAGATATGTTATAATAATAATAAAGTATAGGAAAACTGACACTGCTGAGCCCTAGAAAGACGATACAGCTGTATGACGTAGTGTATTTGTTTTTGTCATACTGCACTGTAACTACCCTAATTTAAGCTGAATAGGTGTGTGTGCCTAAGCTTCATCTTTCAAGATACAAGGTAGTAGACACTGCTGGTGGAATTTTCGTCCTGGAGGTTAGCTGTAACTTTGATAGACACAATTATGAATTATGAATATTGACTTGATACATTTAATGCACAATTTACTGATTAATTTGAAATTAGCTAGTTCTAATATAGTTTCTCAATTCATTAATGAGGGAGTTTAACGCACCACTCATCTGTTTTAACAGTAGTTTAGACCAATATGGATGTCCACCTTTTCGATCTCTAAGAACACCAATGAGCCAGAGAAGGACGAAACAGCTGTATATTGTATCTATTACCAAATCAGTAGGTGCAGTCGCCTGTGTGTGCCCTGTCATCACTAAACGTAAAGCACCAAACATAGGTTATCATATTTGTAATTGAAATTAGTTCTTAAATGTTCGATCGCTGACGAAGTATTTTTCTATAAAACACTACAGATTCTATTTCTGGTGAACGTTTGTTTTATGAACAATCAATGCTAACGTACCGCCCTTTGGAACGAGTCCTCGAGAACTCTTTTATCAAAGTCGTCTTCTGGTGTACTTTCGTTTGTGTTAGGCTCTAGTGCTGTATATTCTGGAATTAAAAAAAAAATACTGTTACGTCAACAAATCAGTAATTTCTCAAACCGATACAAAAAGGACAAATAATGAACAAAGGAAAGTAAACCCTGGAAATTGTTCAGGGTAAAAATATCACACATTCCGGAACGGTGAGCTCCTTCTTTTTCAAGCAATGCAACGCATTCAAAGTGACAACAGAGGAGTGACAACGAAACAAGATTACAAACTAGTGAGCATAATAAAAAGCACTGTTCTTCATATCACACAAGGAAACAGAAGACTTATCAGAGATCATGACCGCGACCAAAAACTTGGCCCTACGCTTTACCTCACTGCATTTCATGAAACCCTGTGTTGTAAAGATCATCAGCGGTCGACATCTACAGGAAATACCGACAGCGACATGTCAACACTGTATGGGAGCTTGGATGTTCCAATCAAGAAAGAAAAAGTTCAAACTCGGAAAAACGAAATTGTATCGCGTATCGTATAACGAACTAAGCCGTACCTGTTGTAAAGATATAAGAAAGCGACTGATGTAGACCAGTTTATGTGTCCCTGATTATCAATTCATGAGCGAATATACGATCGACATGGTCAATACATCTTTTGTAATTTAAAAATACATCATCGATATCATCACCAGTTCTTCAACAGATTCAGTTCGTATGAAAACAAAACCTAATCGGTCATAAAAGGTCACCATTTGTTCCAAATGGTGCACCTTTTATGAATGCCTTCAATCTGCTGGAAAATCTTACCCCCGAATAGCTTTGTATAATCGATATTTTCAATCAGGAACTCAGTCCCTGCATGTAAGGCGTAAGAATTGTACCTGCTGCCCCCATTGCATGATCGCAAGAGGCGACTAAATTTGGGATCTTATCTTTTCTCTTCTTTCTAAACAACATTCTTCTTTCTTATGTCTCCCTTGACAATGCCTCACTTTTGGCCTTTAGTTGAGCGTTCGCCCCTGTGAGGAAGGCTTTGGGTTCTGTCCCCTGGCCGAGACGTTTCTACTCCTGCTTAACGCTCAGCAATTCATGAGTGGGACGACTGGTTCGCCCGTTGTCAGTTTAATGTGACCGGCTGGGGTGTCCTGTTGGGTGTCTTCGGCAGTATGTTTTATTGAGGTAGCACTATAAAATCGGCATCAGTTCCGCGCTATCACAAGGAGACAAACTCAAACATATCGCAGCCTCCCAAAACACACACGCATACACTACACGCATGCATCTTGCACACAGGGGAGGCCGTCCTTAAATGACCATAGATTTTGATAGGACGTTAAACAATACAAAACCAAACCAAACCAATCAGGAACTCAATCATTGCATTTTGTCATTGTCATGTCTCGTAAAACTATGCTTCGACATTGTGTAAAACCATATCATCATATATCCCCGTTCACCTTTCTTGGAAAAGGAAGCCGTCATTGTTAGAAAACAAACGCATTCTTTCAGTTTCATATGAGCTTTTTTAGTGTAAGAATACAAAAATCAAAACTTCTGAAAAAAGAAACAATTTCAAGAAGAGGGTGCAAAGAATAACTATCAAGATACAAACAATACTTTTCAGAAGGAAACGTCAATCAAAGTTGAATTGTGAAATCCACCCTAGGCGTAATTATAGGGAATTTCCGGGAATCTTAGATTATCATGATACCGGAAGGTAATTATAGAGCTATTATAATTTTTGTTTCAACTTTACATAAATAGCATGATACACAATGAGAATTTGAAGCACGTGTAAGGAACTTGTATAAATGGTTAAACAAAAGCCGATGTTGAACACCAATCCTGATGGTGGTTAGTACGCTATCCTAGCATTATCAAATGCAGAATTATTCATCAGACTACGGAATATAACCTACAAGTACTGACCAGCACCTTCTACTACTAGCCCGAGTTTCATCTGGCCCTTACACCAGACTAAGACATTTTGGCATATAGATGCCAGAGGGCATTCGGGCTACTACCACTACCCATACCTATCAATTACGGTAAAACTGGTGGAGATCAAAGAACGATTTACACAACTCGGCCTCGAGGGTGGATTAGAAAGTGCGTCATTTAATAGTCACCAAAGTCTAAAAAAGATTAATTTATTGCTAAAAACAAAATATGAAATTGGTTAATTGGGAAAACATTGTGTCCAATCCGTAAAGTTAATATTTTCAAATAATTTCGAATAATTATACATGAAGCCTTGCCATGTCTTCTCATCGACATCCATACCTTTTATAACCTCCCTGTCAGTGTATTTCCCATTTTAACTTACATATGTACATGTGGAGATAAATCTATGCCATTCGTATAACCACCTTCTGTGGATCAATATCTCTTTAGAACTCCAATGTTTATGTCAAAATCTGCTTATAACTTACCTATGTTATAACTTATAACCGTTTTAATTTCCCTCTCTGGGACTATGACCCCCCGACCCCCCATCTAATCTCCTTATGTGAATGTGAACCATAGCAGTAGCGGATCCAGAGACATATCGGGGATGGGGGTGGGGTCCAAGTTCCCGGGGGGTATCAGGGTAGGGGGTGGGGTCCTTGAAGTCCATAAGAAACCTCTGGATCCGCCACTGCATAGTCCTTTATAACTTACGCGTGGCTACCCATGTCTCCATATATATATACTAACCTCTGTAAGGAAACCCATATCTCATCATGAAATGTATTATCTTTATAATATAATTAAGACACTAACTTATCTGGATGATGTATGATCAGTAATATAAGTAGCTAGTCTTACCGTATCGAGCATTTCTGCCCCCGTTTGAAGATATCACCGGTCGTCGACAAGACATGCTGTCCTAGATCCCATACGCCACTACTATGTACTGCTACACTTACACTGAAATCCTGGTAGGTTTCTATGAACAATGTTTTTCAGGTAGATTGCTATGACAATCCCGGTTTTACCCCTGAGCTATAAACTGTAGTAAAACTAAGTTTGTGATGCTATTATTAGCCTAAGCGCTATCCACTTTTAACACTGTACTATAACCCCTGTTTCACACAAATCTTCGAATACTTAAAGCTTACTCATTCCTGACCGCCATTCATACACTCACACACTCTCACACACATATATGATATAAAGAGAAAAATCTCAACAACATGTCATTAGCGTTTTCATTTTATATACATATATGTATATGCCGTACAAATTATTCGTCGGCTGCGCGATCTTTACAAATTAAAGTACCTAGCTTCTACATGTTTGGATATTATTAGCGAAAAGACGCAAATACATTATCTACTACATTTATACTTAAATATATTGAATCTTGTTATTTTTCCACTTTAGAGAAAAAACTGGTTACATTTTAATAAAACAAACTTGCCATACCCAGATTGGCCCTGCCAACTATACAAGCTCACATAAATCATATGCAGTCAATACTTTAAACGGGCCATTTAGTCAAATAACACCTTTAAAATCGATTAGCCTAGTCAAATAAAACTTTTAAAATCGATTAGATACTGAAAATATAAACTTCCTAACGAAACTTTACGTAGTCGATAATAACATGACCCGAAGCCAACGTCCAGTGTGGTCATTTTTTTTCTTTTGGAAAAGCCGATGATAAATGTAGTTACATGTACGAGCGAAATAGCGCAATATCCGTGTCTTTCAGTAAGAAGTTACCATGTGCAGTAGTACCACGCTGTCGACCGACAACATAGTGTCAGTTAGCCCGAGTTTCCACTGGCCCTTACGATACATGCAGTGGGCAACAGCAGGTATATTCTTTACCAAACTCTTGATGAATCCGGAAATGTGTCTAATCGTCGCTCATTATAAATAGACCTACATCGAGAATGCACCCTTGGCGCAATTTTTTACACAGGTTTGTACGTATATATCACGCAGAAATTTTGTGATAAATCAGTGCTGAAATTAATTGTGTAAATAATTGCTTATTCATGAAAAACTATAATCTTACCATTTGTTATTAAATTTATATTTCGAATTGTCCATATCTAACAACTCAAGTGTGACTTAATACAAAACACGTTTATATGACATTTAGACAGAATTTGGCTATATACATGTGGCATTATCCTTAATTGTTATTACTGTATATCCTTTGTGACATTTGAGATAAGACTCATGAGTGAAGTTTTTATATCCCTAAGTACGTACTCTCTGTAAACTTACTTTCATAACTCATTACTATTGTCCATCACATTACGCAACATTGCGCAACAGGATTAGTGTAATAGCCATTACCTTGTGGACACTGACCACGGCTAATTGATCTAACAATTAGCGACACCTGTCACTTAAACCTCAGGTACCTTTATTGTACGCACATGTATTTAACTGTGATATGTTGTATTGTAAATCAGTTAGGTTCTAGACTCTGTACGGAACACATCGGGTTTATTTTGGACACTCCAGAATATCCCGCCGTCAAGTCAAAAGTTATCTCTTATTAAATTTCAAAGTTAAACTTTAATCAACTCTTACGTCATCATTTCAACAAGACAAAACGTGCAGAAAAACCTTATGTTA
>NW_018406536.1:110440-115451 GCF_002113885.1 Mizuhopecten yessoensis | reverse complement strand
CACACACACACATCTTTGAATTGTCTTTAAAAATCATGTATTTTCACAATTTTTCTCAATTTTTCCCCACATGGAAACCCCATTTGGAAATTTGGAATCCCCCCAGATAGGTCTCTGGATCCGCCACTGAATGACTTAACTACAGACTAAGTGATTTCTACAAACTTTATCAATTTTACAACAATATTGTTACAACATATCTCAATTTATATTAATCACAATTGTTAGCCCGGATGTTACCTCTCCGGCGGTCTGAGAGTAAGAGGAAATTCAAAATCCAATTTGCGACAAAAATATCCCAAAGAATTTCGATTTTAGAAATTCTCATTCTTGATTCCCATTTATGAATTCAAATTTTCCGTTATCAACGATTGTTTTAATTTCATTTTTTGTGTGATATCACGGACTTATCTAATCTAATTCCGTGGTGATATTTTTAAAGAAATAGAGTAAAAACACCAATTATTTTAAGCAGAGACGTATATATTATATACGTCTCTGATTAAAGTAGACAAAGTTTTCGGTGTCAACTTAATTGTTTTGATTTTTACACATCTTTAATGGTGATAAAAATACTCACTCATTTTGTGTTAGTGTTGTCTTTTATTGTTGTAAATACCACAAAATGCTTATTTATACCAGGGACGTATATACTGTCCCTGTTTATACCTATTAACTTTTTTGGTTTATTGATTCAGGGACGTTTATAAATGCGTTTATATACTTCTCTGGCCAACTAGATCAAAATTCTCCTCGAGGTTGGATTGCGCGAAGTTATCTCCCATGTGTGCGGTATCATAGGTGGCGCTCGTTACGTATCGATCAGCTGCAGCAGATGACGAAAGTGGAAGAGGACCGGTGTTTCGGGTGATGTCAGACAAACAGATTATCTCTGAGCATGGCAGGCAACAGTTCCCTTGACAACGTTACCCAGAGGTGGGCTGCATTTTTCACTTTCATGGTATTGAAGATCATTACTGACAAACCCCCGTAATCTTAAAATCTCGGGAGATAGGCCTACCGCAGTAGCATTACTGTAGGCCTGTATATCCGTTTGCAAGTCGGATGAGACCTCCCCTCCCCTAGCAATCATTACAGTTGACTGTCTTAAATTATAAGTACGAGTTTGTTTGCATGATTAACAATATTACAGCCAACAGTAGAAGTAGAAGGTATACATTATATGATGCCAATGCTAATAAACATGAATATATGTTGAGATAGAAGGCTTACTTGTACAAAATCGTGTCTGGAGGTTCAGGGGTTTTCCTGTCTAATACTTACAAAGATAATAAGTGTCACGAATCGATTTTCAAAAATAGCTGCCGTGGAAAAGATAAACAGGTACTTAATATCATCTATACTCGTTATAGTCAATCAAATGATAAGGAAGAAAGGCAAGAAAGTCTGGTGAAACTAAAGAAAAAGAAGAAAAGAAAGCTTTGAAGTAAATGTAGCTGAAACCACAGGTGCTCGGGTTCTGGAAAATATGTGATATATTTAGGTATAGGACATCACTGTAAAAATGAATAGAGTATAAGGGGGTGATATGTAAACAGATAATGTGGAATTATCGAACCCAATTATATATTATCACAGTGATATTAGATACCTAAATGTAACATATTTTCCAGAACCCGAGCACCTGTGGCTGGAACTGGACTATTGCTATACCTGGGTCGTTTTCAGGCAGCCATGCAGGTAGCTCAATAGGTAGAGTGTCTGTCTAGAGTTCGGTGGTTAGTTCCAGGTTCGAATCCCAGTCTGGCTGTGGTTTTTCCATTTCCTCACTTATCTTCATTTAATCAACTACATACTACATAGCTAGCCCAGTTGGTCAGAATATGACTGGTATTCAACCCAGTCAAGATCTGAAGCATCTGATCATCGATTATGGACAGATTGGTCCAAGGATTTAGCCAAATGCTATCATTTTTAGTATCAATTCATAGCCAACAACATGTATAGCATTTATACAAGATGTGTCTTTACGGGTCATCCGAGGTAAAGGGCTCCGCTTATTTCAAGAGGAGGCGCCCTGTACCGTTCACTGTTGCTAAGTTAACCCAAGCGATCTCTGATGCCAACAATATGATGGGAGCTTGTAACCCGAGTCAAAGACGTTACCCCACAGTGGCAGCCATTTTTAGAGGTAGAGTAACGATGGCAGAAGTTGACCAAGAAATGCTTAATCAGAAAAATAAAAATTCAATCCACTTTGTTGAATGGTTGCCATGCAATATACAGACAGCTGTTTGTGATATCCCGCCGCGAAATCTCAAAATGTCGGCCACCTTTATAGGGAATAATACTTCGATTCAAGACATTTTCCTATCGTTCTATGTTCCAGTCGGGGCATAGGTAATCTTTATGTCCACTTATTCATAGTTTTTGCAAAACCTTTTTCGATTTGCTAATATACAATTTTCAAGAAACGAAAACACACTGGTTCTACTTTATAAGAAAAACATACTAGAATAATTTTATCTAAAATATTTAAAATACAAAGATCTTGAAACTCTCACCTGATGTTCTCTTTTGAATTTCATCAACTTTATAATGTAAAATATACGTTTGCATTGTGTACGCTTTCTGAGTTTGTTTATCATGTGGAAATCAGCGATGTCTCTGACCTTAGGGGCTTTGAGGCCATTTTGACTATTATTGTTTTCTCTAACTTCTTATCTCGTGACGTCATCATTGGCACATGCGTCATTATTGAGATTATTGATCGTCCAATCAGGAATCATTCTTCTCGACAAAGTATCCAGCGTTTCTCTGCAATCAAAAGAATTAATCATGTTTTCTTGTTTGATTTACCAATTAAATATTTCAATAATACCAATAACTAAGGTTTTTATTAGTGGATTGAAAGTAGTTTACATTTTGTGATCGATTTGATTAATAACAAGTGTTTGCAAAACTGCTTCAACAAAACAACAAACACAAAAGTAACAACTTCTGTTATAATTAGCACAAGTAGTATTAATTGTAAGAGATTCAAATAATAATAATAATAAATAATTCGAGGTTCTTATAAACCGCTTTATCACAACCTAGTTTATAGGTCGTTTCAAAGCAGTTCACAAATTATTATCCGTGGTTATAGGGTCTTTGCAACCAGCCAATACCTTTCTCAACTCCTTGGGGAGCATACAGCCGGAGCTGCCATTTCGGCGCTAACAGCTAGCATTCAACAATTCTAGCACTGCCCAACCATGTACTCATTTACAGCTGAGATGACTTGAACAAGCGGAGTAAAGTATCTTGCTCAAAGATACAACACAGTGCCGTGCCGTGACTCGAACACGCAACCCTTCGGTCACAAGCCCGGTGTCCTACCACTAGACTACATGTACCGTGTCTCCAAATTAACCTGCAATCGGGTAGCATGCAGATTTCTGACGGCTGCGCTTCACCAAGACACATTCATTCTACCAATAGAACTTAACTTAAAGTTCCAAATGTTGGGTCTATCAGAACCCACATCAAGCTTTTCTAAATCCCGAAACTTAAAAGTATGTCGTATGCTCTAAGGATAGTGCATCCATTTTGGAATAACCGTAGAAAGTCATTTGGTGTGTCCAGTGACGGTTTCATAGACAAATATTTCTTTTCATTTCTATTTGAGTTGGGTTCCAAATGGAGAAAATTACTGGTTACTGGTAACAAAACTAAAACAGTAGCATCAAAATCCTGACATACTTTGTAAAAAGTGTCGAAAAAGTTAACCGTAAAAGAAAAAGAAAGAAAACAGAGGTAAAGTAAAACATATCCTTAAACTATAAATCGTTTGAATGTATTATAGAAACTGCTAGAAACTACTGACACTTACTGTATTCTGATGAGTGTTCGTTCTTGTCTCGCTAGTCGAGTTGTTACTGATTGGAGATTAAGTTTATGGGTTTCAACACATTCTTCTATAGCTTGCATATTCTTGTTCATTTCCTGCAAGGGAGGCGACTCCCATTTTTCCAACACCTTGTTGATATCCTTCAACTCCTTCTTCTCTAGGTAGTATTTAAATCTGAATCCCTAAACAAGAAAAGGTTTTAATGAGGGTATTATTCAAAAGCATAATTGTACAACATATACATGTATATACTTTCTGCATCCTAGATTTTTTTTTATTTTTTTTACACGTGATATAAAACGTGTTTATGACATAAGAATACATTAAAACCATATAAAGCAATTTTTGTTACTGAAGATAAATTGGATGTTACACACGTTTGGCTTGCAATTTAAGTGGGGGTTGGGACATTAAACAGAATGGCAACATATTTTAATTGCATGATTTCAAGAGACGAACAATACAATCCTATTGCATAGGCCATTTCTTTCCAATTTCAAAGAAATAGTTTTGGCTTCCCGAAGGTACATCTCATTGTTGGATTTTATTTTACATACAAACCTATGTAACCTGCTTTGTCACGGACAATCGATATGCTCCTGCTGACAATGTCAGTGTCGATACAAGTGTTTTCAGACTCTGTTAGCAGGTCCGATACAACTTACCTCCAACTCCTGGAGTCGAACCCGCGCCTCCTAATACACTTAGGCGTAAACGCTCACTACGAACCACGGACAACCTTGGGAATAGTTAACCTTTCTTCGATGTCCATATTGACATCCATCGATGTATAACACATTATTTGGTGATGACGTTAACATTCAACAATCAACCAAACAAACAATTACCTGTTGGACCAGCATACTCCTAAGCTCTATCCGGGCCACGATCCAGGCCCGGTTGACCTCCAGGCCTCTTTGAGCATCCTGTTGTATGTGCTGGTACGTGTCACTTAACTGGGCAATCAGTAGGTTTAGCAATAACACCATGCATGAGAATAAGAATAGGACCATGATGAAACAGCTCCATGGACTGAAATGACAATAATGTTTCCTTATATGTAGCTGTGACGGTACTGTGAAAGTGGAAACTCTCGCAGTGTGAACATTTTCACATTGGCAGTGGTTCTGAACTCTATATATTATAAACATCTTTGAC
>NW_018406536.1:89587-98655 GCF_002113885.1 Mizuhopecten yessoensis | reverse complement strand
ATAAACATGTACAAGTCATAATTATACATATATAAACATGTACAAGTCATAATTATACATATATAAGCATGTTCAATTCATAATTATACATATGTAAACATGTACAAGTCATAATTATACATATATAAACATGTACAAGTCATAATTGTACATATATAAACATGTACAAGTCATGATTTTACATAAATAAACATGTACAAGTCATGATTATACATATATAAACATGTACAAGTCATAATTATACATATATAAACATGTACAAGTCATAATTATACATATATAAACATGTACAAGTCATAATTATACATATATAAACATGTACAATTTATAAGTATACATATATAAACATGTACAAGTCATAAGTATACATATGTAAACATGTACAAGTCATAATTATACATATATAAACATGTACAATTTATAAGTATACATATATAAACATGTACAAGTCATAAGTATACATATATAAACATGTACAAGTCATAAGTATAGATATATAAACATGTACAAGTCATAATTATACACATATAAACATGTACAAGTCATAATTATACATATATAAGCATGTACAAGTCATAATTATACATATGTGTACACGTCTTTTATTAAACGTACATGTTGAAGTTCTATCCATGTTTGGTATGATATGTGACGGTCATCGTTGATGGGCGACTTCAGCATACAACAATACCGCGGGTGACGAATTTGGATCAGATTTCGACTCGTAGGCAGCTCCAGAAATTCCAAGGATACCGACAACCTCCTACAAATCATCAATCGACCAAGATGAAGTACCATCAGATAAACTTTTCTCTTCTGTCTAAACAACTTTCTTCTTCCTAATGTTTCCCTTGACAATGCCTCACTTTTGGCCTTTAGTTGAGCGTTTGACCATGTGAGGAAGGCTTTGGCTTCTGTCCACTGGCCGAGACATACCAGAGTCTGTAAAAATGGTAGTTCCTACTCCTGCTGAACGCTCAGCCATTTAGGAGAGGGACGACTGGTTCGCCCGTTGTCTGTACAATGTGACCGGATGGGATAACCTGCTGGGTGTCTTCGGCAGTATGTTTCAGTGAGGTAGCACTATAAAGTCGACATCAGTTCCGCGCTATCACAAGGAAACAAAAACGAACAAATCGCAGCCTCCCAAAACACACACGCATACACTACACGCATGCATCTTGCACACAAGGGAGGACTTCCTGAAATGACCATAGCTGTTGATAGGACGTTAAACAATACTAAACCAAACCATCAGAATGGAGTGAAAGCATATAAAACCTATCTTCGGAATTCGAGGGGTTCCGCTCACTAACGTTCTCTACACCCCTGGTTTTGGTTTGGTTTCATTTCAAAGACGTGCCTCCAAGTGTGTTGTGTATGTGTGTGTGTATGCCAGAGAAACAGTATGTTGGTATATGTCCCTTCCTGTGATATTGCGGATCTGATGCCGACTTCATAGTGCTATCTCAATGAAATATCATGCCGAAGGCACCCAGCACATCATTCCGCCCGGTCACATTATACTAACAACGGGTGAACCACCAGTTGTTGCCATTACCCAAAATGTTGAACTGTACTTCAGGGAATAACAACTACCATTATTAAGGACTTTGTTATGTCCCGGCCTGGGGACATAATTTAAGGCAGGAAAAAACACATCCATGAGACTGCCAAGAAGTCTAGCGACTTGGAGAGAATCCTCTTCCACTGACCACTATTTCATGTTGAATTTTCGCCCCATAAAAATGTCATATGAACGCAGGAACCACCAAGACTTAAGGTCATTGGAGTGTATTGTTAACGGAAACAGGAAGTACATCCCTAGTTGAATAACCAATGTAGGGAGACAGCATCACAATTTCCGCAAATTCTAATGTTTAATATTAAATTGATGAATATTGTATGTTTATTATTGACAGAACAGTGTGTTCTCTCAATATTAAAGTAGTTCAAAGCAATCCAGGCATTAATTCAGGTGTTTTTTTATCAATGAGTCACATGTGTCCATTTTTCTGTACTTCAGGAAACCGGCTACCTATTTCACTACTGTGAAGTTTTTCAAGAACGATAACTCTTACCTGCAATTTCTATGTGTATATGGTTTTATTATAAAATGTCAATTTTTATATCGTGTATAGAGAATTAATTTTACACAATTTCAGCATTTATTAAATTGATATACATTAATGCAATACTGATATATGTCAGTATCATTTTTATTAACATTACTTTGTAAAAATATTGTCTTTCATTTTTTTTTCAAAATTCACTCCTTTTTACATAAATTTCCATTTAAAATCCATAAAATTCTGACAACCTATATTTTTTTGTGGCAGAAAATTTTCTTTATTTTAAAGCAATATAACTACAAAATTTGAAGAAATTCTACTGAGAAATGGTGACACAATCCTATTACCTTAACTGAATTTACCAGAGACGTAATATATATACGTCTCTGATTGTACCAAACTCTGGATGAATCAAGGAATGAGTCTAATCTTCACTCATTACAGATAGACCTCCAAAGAGAATGCACCCTTTACGTAATTTTTTTTAAACAGGTCTCAGTGGCGGACCCAGGGGTGTTGTCCTCCCAGGCAACACCCTTTTTTCTGTGTCTGGGGAGAACTATACCATCTGTTGGAATTAGGTATGTAGGTTTTTCACCGGTGGTTTCCATGTACACAAGGTCACCTGTGATTGATTATACCAATTAAAAGATACAAATTTCAAATATTTCAAAGACAATGAAGCACCTTTATTAGCATCACTTCATCAGGTGATTAATAACCAATGTTAGAATAAAAGCCTGGTGTGTACATCCTTTGCATTAGGCCCTTGTACATATGTACGCATACTATTTCACAATGAAAGACAAACAGTTAAATCATAATTCATATTGATGCTCGCTTAAACTACATGTACATTGTAAGCGGAATCTACAGACCCCCACCTTAACTTTGACAAGTGGCGTGACCATTTTAAGGGCCAGACACAAACATCAATATCTTAACCAACATTCTACATGTTCATCATAAAATATAAATACTCTACGTTATAAAATATAACCTGGAATAATACTGCAAACTCAGAAAACTATTCTACGCCTTGCCTCACTCGATCTGTTTGTTCAATGGAAATAATGTCCGATTAACTCTTGCTTTCTACGATCGGCAGTGCTTGAAAAAGTTTAGGATTACATCTCCAGAAGAAAAGAATTTGCATCGCTCCGCTTGGCGTTGCAAGTATATACAAACTCAACAATAAAGAAGTTCTATATATTTTTTGGTGGCAAGTTCTAATTTATTTTTTTAGATAAGTGCAAAAATATTTCTTTTTCTGAGTTTAAACTTTTGGGCAACACCCAAACTTAATTCCCGGGTCTCTACGTATATATCCCCCGTGCAATCATCTTGTCGAGATTATTCTATCATTCAAGTTTTTGACCCGAAACTCAGAGAGTAACAGTTATTTCCCTATGACTAAATGCATCAAGACTGCATAAGTATTTTGCTATAATAACTTTCACAAAGACGGCCGATCTGGCGTGTAAACGCGTCGAGTCATCATTTACGCGACCACGTTGGTATTCTCCGGGTCCTCCAGTTTCCTCCTACATTAAGATCCAAATGTGGGCGCGCTTAAACCGGAGCCAACAAGAATAATCATATACAAGTTCATTATTGTCAATCACAAAATAACTAGTTAATATCTAAATCACCAAATAAAAATATATGATATTATCATATGTGGTGAACGATATTATGAAGCATATCTAATCTTATCAAGAATGTATTTCTCCATTGCATACACTTAAAGCATTATGTTAACAAAATAAGCACGATTGATATAGCGTATGGACAAAGTGTGGGGTAACCTGCTGGATCGAGAGATTTCGAATCATCAATGATATCTTTACTTACCGTTAATTATTACAGGCACACTTTTTAGTATTGCTTATTTGGTACAATTAAATCGTTTCCTGAAAATTACTTTACCATTTCAAGGGCTTCTGATCGATACTACAGTCCGGGACCAAAAGCTGATAACCGTCCATTTTTCGTTCATTATATGTATATCTATATGTAATTCATGCGTTTCTACATTTTGTTTGCATTTTCCTGAAGTCGCCTTGGGTGGCATTAACCGAAATTTGTCGTCATGATAGATAAATCTGAATTTCTATTTACCTTATTTTTCCGTAGCTTTTCAATATGATGTTATCATAAAAATGTTTCGTTGTTTTCTTCTTTACCTTACCAACTTATTCCACAACAATTATATTTCAGAGATAAAATGGTGATATATCTTAATATTTGAAATAGAAATTCAGGAAATTCTCTTTCAGTACATTAAATTTTGTTATGCTAGCATTACTACCGATTTCAGAACTATTCAATGAAAATATGTGTAAATACATCATCATATATATAGTGAAAATATCTTCAGGGATATACGCGGGTCATGTTGAATCCAAAAGCATTTCTCTCGCAATCGTTAAGTACTACTTTAGTGAAATGTAAGGTCGATTTTTTAATGTGAATTTTATGTAGTACTGTGGGAACTTTTGTGCAAATGTGAAAGACTTAACTTCAGACCTAGTGATTGAAGCGACGCTAACGCTTTACTTAATTCCAGGGAACATCAGAGCCAGAGAGAACAGGTACTTCAGTAATATGGTTCCGTTTCAGTGTACGTAGACATCCTCAAATTCAAGGATTCCTCCCTCGATACACATATCTTCTCTAAAGTATATACAAACTTTATCATTTTTTCTACAATTATGAAACAAGAAATATAAACTTATATCAGATTGATTATTATTAAAACTCAAAATCCAACTTGCGACAAAACTATCCAAAAGAATTTCGATGTATTGATTTTAGAAATTCTTATTCTTGACTCCCATTTATGAATTAAAATGATTTTCCGTTATCATCGATTGTTTGTCATTTCATTTTTTTTATATCTTTCAAGAAATAGAAAAAAAATGTCAACTTAATTGTTTTGATTTTTACACACCTTTAATAAGAATACTCACGCATTTTGTGTTAGTGTTGTATTTTGTTGTTGTAAATACCACAAAATGGTAATTAAGACCTATTAACTTGTTCGTTTTATCAATTCAGGGACCTTTATGTGTTCTCTGGCCAACTAGATCAGAATGGTTTGCGCGAAGTTATCTCCCATATTTGCGGTATCGTAGGTGGCGCTCGTTACGTATCGATCAGCTGCAGCAGATGACGAAAGTGGAAGAGTACCGGTGTTTCGGGTGATGTCAGACAAACAGATAATCTCTGAGCATGGCAGGCAAAAGTTCTCTCGACAACGTTACACAGAGGTGAGCTACATTTTTCACTTGCATGGTAATGAAGATCCATTAACTGACAAGCTTAACATAAGCAGTTTGCAAGTCGGATGAGACTCTCTGCTTAGTTACGAGTATGTGTGCATGATTAACAATATTATAGCCAACAGTAGTGTAATGTTAACGTTATAGGTATTTATATGATTTGTTGAGATTTGTTGAGATAGAAGCCTAACCGTGTCAGGAGGTTCAGGGGTTTTCCTGACTAATACTTACAAATATAATAAGTGTCACGAAGTGATTTTTCAAAAGTAGCTGCCGTTGAAAAGATATAGACCTGGTTAGTTCCAGGTTCGAATCCCAGTCTGGCTGTGTTTTTTTCCATTACCTCACCTATCTTCACTTAATCAACTACATACTACATAGCTAGCCCAGTTGGTCAGAATATGACTGGTATTCAACCCAGTCAAGATCTGAAGCATCTGATCATCGATTATGGACAGATTGGTCCAGGGATTTAGCCAAATGCTATCATTTTTTTTTAAATGAAGATAATTTAAAGTTTTGAACAACTTCGAGCATTACATTTTCGGAAATCTCCATTTACTGCGTGCCCAACATGAACAACAGGATTGTTGAAAAATAAAGAAACAAAGTTTGTCAAATATCGAAACAATGCTCTTGTATTTTCTGTGCAATGATTAAGTATCAATTCATAGCCAACAAAATGTATAGCATTTATACAAGATGTGTCTTTACGGGTCATCCGAGGTAAAGGGCTCCGCTTATTTCAAGAGGAGGCGCCCTGTACCGTTCCCTTACTGTTGCTAAGTTAACCCAAGCGATCTCTGATGCCAACAATATGATGGGAGCTTGTAACCCGAGTCAAAGACGTTACCCCACAGTGGCAGCCATTTTTAGAGGTAGAGTAACGATGGCAGAAGTTGACCAAGAAATGCTTAATCAGAAAAATAAAAATTCAATCCACTTTGTTGAATGGTTGCCATGCAATATACAGACAGCTGTTTGTGATATCCCGCCGCGAAATCTCAAAATGTCGGCCACCTTTATAGGGAATAATACTTCGATTCAAGACATTTTCCTATCGTTCTATGTTCCAGTCGGGGCATAGGTAATCTTTATGTCCACTTATTCATAGTTTTTGCAAAACCTTTTTCGATTTGCTAATATACAATTTTCAAGAAACGAAAACACACTGGTTCTACTTTATAAGAAAAACATACTAGAATAATTTTATCTAAAATATTTAAAATACAAAGATCTTGAAACTCTCACCTGATGTTCTCTTTTGAATTTCATCAACTTTATAATGTAAAATATACGTTTGCATTGTGTACGCTTTCTGAGTTTGTTTATCATGTGGAAATCAGCGATGTCTATTGACTATTATTGTATTCTCTAACTTCTTATCTCGTGACGTCATCATTGGCACATGCGTCATTATTGAGATTATTGATCGTCCAATCAGGAATCATTCTTCTCGACAAAGTATCCAGCGTTTCTCTGCAATCAAAAGAATTAATCATGTTTTCTTGTTTGATTTACCAATTAAATATTTCAATAATACCAATAACTAAGGTTTTTATTAGTGGATTGAAAGTAGTTTACATTTTGTGATCGATTTGATTAATAACAAGTGTTTGCAAAACTGCTTCAACAAAACAACAAACACAAAAGTAACAACTTCTGTTATAATTAGCACAAGTAGTATTAATTGTAAGAGATTCAAATAATAATAATAATAAATAATTCGAGGTTCTTATAAACCGCTTTATCACAACCTAGTTTATAGGTCGTTTCAAAGCAGTTCACAAATTATTATCCGTGGTTATAGGGTCTTTGTAACCAGCCAATACCTTTCTCAACTCCTTGGGGAGAATACAGCCGGAGCTGCCATTTCGGCGCTAACAGCTAGCATTCAACAATTCTAGCACTGCCCAACCATTTACTCATTTACAGCTGAGATGACTTGAACAAGCGGAGTAAAGTATCTTGCTCAAAGATACAACACAGTGCCGTGCCGTGACTCGAACACGCAACCCTTCGGTCACAAGCCCGGTGTCCTACCACTAGACTACATGTACCGTGTCTCCAAATTAACCTGCAATCGGGTAGCATGCAGATTTCTGACGGCTGCGCTTCACCAAGACACATTCATTCTACCAATAGAACTTAACTTAAAGTTCCAAATGTTGGGTCTATCAGAACCCACATCAAGCTTTTCTAAATCCCGAAACTTAAAAGTATGTCGTATGCTCTAAGGATAGTGCATCCATTTTGGAATAACCGTAGAAAGTCATTTGGTGTGTCCAGTGACGGTTTCATAGACAAATATTTCTTTTCATTTCTATTTGAGTTGGGTTCCAAATGGAGAAAATTACTGGTTACTGGTAACAAAACTAAAACAGTAGCATCAAAATCCTGACATACTTTGTAAAAAGTGTCGAAAAAGTTAACCGTAAAAGAAAAAGAAAGAAAACAGAGGTAAAGTAAAACATATCCTTAAACTATAAATCGTTTGAATGTATTATAGAAACTGCTAGAAACTACTGACACTTACTGTATTCTGATGAGTGTTCGTTCTTGTCTCGCTAGTCGAGTTGTTACTGATTGGAGATTAAGTTTATGGGTTTCAACACATTCTTCTATAGCTTGCATATTCTTGTTCATTTCCTGCAAGGGAGGCGACTCCCATTTTTCCAACACCTTGTTGATATCCTTCAACTCCTTCTTCTCTAGGTAGTATTTAAATCTGAATCCCTAAACAAGAAAAGGTTTTAATGAGGGTATTATTCAAAAGCATAATTGTACAACATATACATGTATATACTTTCTGCATCCTAGATTTTTTTTTATTTTTTTTACACGTGATATAAAACGTGTTTATGACATAAGAATACATTAAAACCATATAAAGCAATTTTTGTTACTGAAGATAAATTGGATGTTACACACGTTTGGCTTGCAATTTAAGTGGGGGTTGGGACATTAAACAGAATGGCAACATATTTTAATTGCATGATTTCAAGAGACGAACAATACAATCCTATTGCATAGGCCATTTCTTTCCAATTTCAAAGAAATAGTTTTGGCTTCCCGAAGGTACATCTCATTGTTGGATTTTATTTTACATACAAACCTATGTAACCTGCTTTGTCACGGACAATCGATATGCTCCTGCTGACAATGTCAGTGTCGATACAAGTGTTTTCAGACTCTGTTAGCAGGTCCGATACAACTTACCTCCAACTCCTGGAGTCGAACCCGCGCCTCCTAATACACTTAGGCGTAAACGCTCACTACGAACCACGGACAACCTTGGGAATAGTTAACCTTTCTTCGATGTCCATATTGACATCCATCGATGTATAACACATTATTTGGTGATGACGTTAACATTCAACAATCAACCAAACAAACAATTACCTGTTGGACCAGCATACTCCTAAGCTCTATCCGGGCCACGATCCAGGCCCGGTTGACCTCCAGGCCTCTTTGAGCATCCTGTTGTATGTGCTGGTACGTGTCACTTAACTGGGCAATCAGTAGGTTTAGCAATAACACCATGCATGAGAATAAGAATAGGACCATGATGAAACAGCTCCATGGACTGAAATGACAATAATGTTTCCTTATATGTAGCTGTGACGGTACTGTGAAAGTGGAAACTCTCGCAGTGTGAACATTTTCACATTGGCAGTGGTTCTGAACTCTATATATTATAAACATCTTTGAC
>NW_018406536.1:60429-84619 GCF_002113885.1 Mizuhopecten yessoensis | reverse complement strand
GTCATCACTAAACGTAAAGCACCAAACATAGGTTATCATATTTGTAATTGAAATTAGTTCTTAAATGTTCGATCGCTGACGAAGTATTTTTCTATAAAACACTACAGATTCTATTTCTGGTGAACGTTTGTTTTATGAACAATCAATGCTAACGTACCGCCCTTTGGAACGAGTCCTCTAGAACTCTTTTATCAAAGTCGTCATCTGGTGTACTTTCGTTTGTGTTAGGCTCTAGTGCTGTATATTCTGGAATTAAAAAAAAAATACTGTTACGTCAACAAATCAGTAATTTCTCAAACCGATACAAAAAGGACAAATAATGAACAAAGGAAAGTAAACCCTGGAGATTGTTCAGGGTAAAAATATCAGATATTCCGGAACGGTGAGCTCCTTCTTTTTCAAGCAATGCAACGCATTCAAAGTGACAACAGAGGAGTGACAACGAAATAACATTACAAACGAGAGATAATAAAAAGCACTGTTCTTCATATCACACCAGGAAACAGAGACTTATCAGAGACCATGACCGCGACCGTAAAACTTGGCCATACGCTTTACCTCGCTGCATTCATGAAACCCTGTGTTGTAAAGATCATCAGCGGTCGACATCGACAGGAAATACCGACAGCGACATGTCAACACTGTATGGGGGCAGGGATGTTCCAATCAAGAAAGAAAAAGTTCAAAATCGGAAAAACGAAATCGTATCGCGTATCGTATAACGAACTAAGCCGTACCTGTTGTTAAGATGTAAGAAAGCGACTGATGTAGACCAGTTTATGTGTCCCTGATTATCAATTCATGAGCGAATATACGATCGACATGGTCAATACATCTTTTGTAATTTAAAAATACATCATCGATATCATCACCAGTTCTTCAACAGATTCAGTTCGTATGAAAACAAAACCGAATCGGTCATAAAAGGTGCACCATTTGTTCCAAATGGTGCACCTTTTATGAATGCCTTCAATCTGCTGGAAAATCTTACCCCCGTATAGCTTTGTATAATCGATATTTTCAATCAGGAACTCAGTCCCTGCATGTAAGGCGTAAGAATTGTACCTGCTGCCCCCATTGCATGATCGCAAGAGGCGACTAAATTTGGGATCTTATCTTTTCTCTTCTTTCTAAACAACATTCTTCTTTCTTATGTCTCCCTTGACAATGCCTCACTTTTGGCCTTTAGTTGAGCGTTCGCCCCTGTGAGGAAGGCTTTGGGTTCTGTCCCCTGGCCGAGACGTTTCTACTCCTGCTTAACGCTCAGCAATTCATGAGTGGGACGACTGGTTCGCCCGTTGTCAGTTTAATATGACCGGCTGGGGTGTCCTGTTGGGTGTCTTTGGCAGTATGTTTTATTGAGGTAGCACTATAAAATCGGCATCAGTTCCGCGCTATCACAAGGAGACAAACACGAACATATCGCAGCCTCCCAAAACACACACGCATACACTACACGCATGCATCTTGCACACAGGGGAGGTCGTCCTCAAATGACCATAGCTGTTGATAGGACGTTAAACAATACAAAACTAAACCAAACCAATCAGGAACTCAATCATTGCATTTTGTCATTGTCGTGTCTCGTAAAACTATGCTTCGACATGGTGTAAAACCATATCATCATATATCCCCGTTCACCTTTCTTGGAAAAGGAAGCCGTCATTGTTAGAAAACGAACGCATTCCCTCAGTTTTATATGAGCTTTTCTAGTGTAAAAATACAAAAATCAAAACTTCTGAAAAAAGAAACAATGTCAAGAAGAGGGTGCAAAGAATAACTATCAAGATACAAACAATACTTTTCAGAAGGAAACGTCAATCAAAGTTGAATTGTGAAATCCACCCTAGGCGTAATTATAGGGAATTTCCGGGAATCTTAGATTAACATGATACCGGAAGGTAATTATAGAGCTATTATAATTTTTGTTTCAACTTTACATAAATAGCATGATACACAATGAGAATTTGAAGCACGTGTAAGGAACTTGTATAAATGGTTAAACAAAAGCCGATGTTGAACACCAATCCCGATGGTGGTTAATTCGCTATCCTAGCATTATCAAATGCAGAATTATTCATCAGACTACCGAATATAACCTACAAGTACTGACCAGCACCTACTACTACTAGTCCGAGTTTCCTCTGGGCCCAACACCAGACTTACACATTTTGACATATAGATGTCTGGTTTGGGGCCAGAGGACATTCGGGCTTCTACCACTACATATACCTATCAATTACGGTAAAACTGGTGGAGATCAAAGAGTGATTTACATTACTCGGCCTCGAGGGTGGATTAGAAAGTGTGTCATTTAATAGTCACCAAAGTCTAAAAAAGGTTAATAAATTTCTAAAAGAAAACATGAAATATGGTTAATTGGGAAAACATTGTGTCCAATCCGTAAAGAATATATTTTCAAATAATTTCGAATAATTATACATGAAGCCTTGCCGTGTCTTCTCGTCGACATCTATACTTTTATAACGTCCCTGTCAGTGTATTTCCCATTTTAACTTACATGTGGAGATAGATCTATGCCCCTCGTATAACCATCTGTGGATCAATATCTCTTTATAACTCCGATGTTTATGTCAAAATCTGCTTATAGCCTACCTATGTTATAACTTTTAACCGTTTTAATTTCCCTCTCTGGGACTATGACCCCCCATTTTATCTTCTTATGTGACCCATAGCAGTAGCGGATCCAGAGACATATCTGGGGTGGGGGTGTGGATCCAAATTCCCAGGGGGGAGAGTTTCCATTTGGGGGGAAATCGAGGAAAATAGTGAAAATACATGATTTTAAAGACATTTCTCAGGGTGGGGGTCCTTGAAGCCCAAAAAAACCCTCTGTATCCGCCACTGCATAGTCCTTTATAACCTACGCGTGGCTACCCATGTTCCCATATATATACTAATCTCTCTAAGGAGAGCCATATCTCATCATGAAATGTATTATATTTATAATATAATTAATTATGATGTATGACCAGGGAGTAGCTAGTCTTACCGTATCGAGCATTTCTGCCCCCATTTGAAGATATCACCGGCCGTCGACAAGACATGCTGTCCTAGATCCCATACGCCACTACTAACTTTATATACGGCTTCGTACACTTACACTGAAATCCTGGTAGGTTTCTAGGAACAATGTGTTTCATGTAGACTGCTATGACAATCCCGGTTTTACCCCCGAGCTATAAACTGTAGTAAAACTAAGTTTGTGATGCTATTATTAGCGCAAGTCCTATCCACTTTAACACTGTACTATGACCCCTGTTTCACACAATTCTTCGAATACTTAAAGCTTACTCATCCCTTACCACTTCCCATTATACACTCATACACACTCACACACATAAATGGTATAAAGAGAAAAATCTCAACAACATGTCATTAGCGTTTTCATTTTATATAAATCAGTCGTCGGCTGCGCGAACTTTAACAATAAAAAAGTACCTACATGTAGCGTGTTTGGATATTATTAGCGAAAAGACGCAAATACATTACCTACTACATTTATTCTTAAATATATTGTATCTTGTTATTTTTCCACTTTAGAACAAAACTGGTTACATTTTAATAAAACAAACTTGCCATATCCTGATTGGCCCGTCAACTATACAAGCTCACATACATCATATGCAGTCACTACTTTAAATGAGCTATTTAGTCAAATAACACCTTTAAATCGATTAGACTAGTCAAATAACACTTTTAAAATCGATTAGATACTGAAAATATAAACCTCCTAACAAAATTTTACGTAGTCGGTAATAACATGACCCGAAGCCAATGCAACGTCCAGTGTGGTCAGTTTTTTTCTTTCTTTTTGAAAAGCCGATGATAAATTCAGCTACATGTTTACGACCGAAATAGCGCAATATCCGTGTCTTTCAGTGAGAAGTTACCATGTGCAGTACCACGCTGTGACCGACAACACAGTGTCACTTAGCCCGAGTTTCGTCTGGCTCTGACACAAAACTTGGATATTTTGACAGATAGATGTCACGGACTCATAAACATGTACAAGTCATACTTATACATATATAAACATGTACAGTCATGATTATACATATATAAACATGTACAAGTCATAATTATACATATATAAACATGTACAAGTCATAATTATACATATAAAAACATGTACAAGTCATAATTATACATATATAAACATGTACAAGTCATAATTATACATATATAAACATGTACAAGTCATAATTATACATATATAAACATGTACAAGTCATAATTATACATATATAAACATGTACAAGTCATAATTATACATATATAAACATGTACAAGTCATAATTATACATATATAAACATGTACAAGTCATAATTATACATATATAAACATGTACAAGTCATAATTATACATATATAAACATGTACAAGTCATAATTATACATATATAAACATGTACAAGTCATAATTATACATATATAAACATGTACAAGTCATAATTATACATATATAAACATGTACAAGTCATAATTATACATATATAAGCATGTACAAGTCATAATTATACATATGTGTACACGTCTTTTATTAAACGTACATGTTGAAGTTCTATCCATGTTTGGTATGATATGTGACGGTCATCGTTGATGGGCGACTTCAGCATACAACAATACCGCGGGTGACGAATTTGGATCAGATTTCGACTCGTAGGCAGCTCCAGAAATTCCAAGGATACCCACAACCTCCTACAAATCATCAATTGACCAAAATGAAGTACCATCAGATAAACATTTCTCTTCTGTCTAAACAACTTTCTTCTTCCTAATGTCTCCCTTGACAATGCCTCACTTTTGGCCTTTAGTTGAGCGTTCGTCACTGTGAGGAAGGCTTTCGGTTCTGTCCCCTGGCCGAGACATACCAGAGTCTGTAAAATTGGTAGTTTCGACTCCTGCTTAACGCTCAGCAATTTAGGATAGGGGCGACTGGTTCGCCCGTTGTCTGTACAATGTGACCGGGTGCTATCACAAGGAGACAAAACCGAACATATCGCAGCCTCCTAAAACACACACGCATACACTACACGCATGCATCTTTCACACATGGGAGGCCGTCCTGAAATGACCATAGCTGTTGGTAGGACGTTAAATAATACTTAACCAAACTAAACCATCAGATTGGAAGGAAAGCATATAAAACCTATCTTCGGAATTCGAGGGGTTCCGCTCACTAACGTTCTTTACATCCCTGGTTTTGGTTTCATTTCATTTCAAAGACGTGCCTCCATGTGTGTTGTATATGTGTGTTTGTATGCCAGAGACATATTATATTGGTATATTTCCCTTCTTGTGAAAGTGCGGATCTGATAACTGCTTCATAATGCAAAGGTGGTGGGCACGTCTATCAAAAAAAAAATGAATAAATAAAACTAGAAAGGGGAGGAACTCAGCCCTACCAGCGGCTGGCAAAATTGAGGTAATTTTGTTTGAAGTGTCACAGAAATTTCATCCGCTAAAATCCTTCCCACAGCGTAGTCTCGATCGAAAGTAATCTCAATTTTGCCAGCCGCTGGCAGGGGCTGAGTTCCTCACCCTTTTTATCTTAGCTATTAAAAAAATGATAAACGTGCCCTCTACCTATGCATAATGCTATCTCAATGAAATACCATGCCGAAGGCACCCAGCACAATATTCGGCCCGGTCACATTATACTGACAACGGGTGAATCAGTTGTTGCCATTACCCAAAATGTTGAATGTTAAGCAACGAATAACAACTTCCATTTTTAAGGACTTTGGTATGTCTCGGCCTGAGGACAGAACCCATCTGGGCTAACGTTCAACATAAGTCATTAAAGCTACAAAAGAGAGGTAGTGCTCGTCAAGGTGCCAGGAATATTAGGTATTTAGAAATAAAAAGAAATAGATTATAATGGGTGCAGCAGATTTATTTTGGTTGTTTTTGTTTCCCCAAATTATGTAGGGGGTTCCCAGATTAGTCAAATCTTACGATACATGCAGTGGGCAACAGCAGGTATATTCTTTACCAAACTCTGGATGAATCCGGAAATGTGTCTAATCTTCACTCATTATAAATAGACCTCCACCGAGAATGCACCCTTGACGCAATTTTAAACAGGTCTGTACGTATATATCCCCCATGCAATCATCTTGTCGAGATTATTCTATCATTCAAGTTTTTGACTCGAAGATCAGAGAGTAACAGTTATTTCCCTTTGATTACATGCATCAATACTGCATAAGTATTTTGCTATATGTACTGTGTATAATAACTTTCACCAAGACGGCCGATCTGGTGAAAACGCATCGAGTCATCATCTACGCGACCACGTGTGTATTCTCCGGGTATTCCAGTTTCCTCCCACAGTAAGACCCACAGCGCGCTTACACCCGAGCCAACAAGAGTGATCATATACAAGTTCATTATTGTCAATCACATAATAACTAGTCAATATCTAAATCTCACAACAACAAAAAAATGATATTATCATATGTGGTGAAGGGTATTTAATCTTATTAAGAATGTATTTTTCGATTGCATACACTTAACGCATTATGTAAAAAAAAAAAAAAATGATCACGATAGAGAGAGATTTTGAATCATCAAGTATAGTTATTAAATTAAATCATAAAAGACGATGTGGTAATTCCAAATTTTTCGAGTTACAGAATCTTTAGTATTGCTTGTTTGGTACATTGATATCATTGGATACAACAGTCAGGGACCAAAAGCTGATTACCATCCATTTTTCATTTATTATATATATATACATATGTAATTCATGCGTTTAAACATTTTAATTTTCCTGGAATCGCTTTGGGTGGCAGTAAACCGATTTTTTTCGTCACAAAAGATAAATCTGAATTTTTATTCACATTATTTTTCCGTACCTGCTTTTCAATACGATGTTATCATACAAAAAATGTTTTGTCGCAGGGGTCACCTAAAAGCACTACTCTCGGTAAGTACTACTTTAGTGAAACGTAAGGTCGATTTTTAATGGGAATTTTATGTAAAACTGTGATTGGTTTGGTTTAGTATTATTTAACGTCCTATCAACAGCTATGGACATTTAAGGACGACCTTCCCTGTGTGCGTGATGCATACGTGTAGTGTATGCGTGTGTTTTGGGAGGCTGCGATATGTTCATGTGTCTCCTTGTAACAGCGAGGAACTGATGCCGACTGTATAGTACTACCTCACTGAAACATACTGCCGAAGTCACCAAGCAGGACACCCCACCCGGTCACATTATATCGACAACGGGCGAACCAGTCGTCCCACTCCTATCAATTGCAGAGCGTAAACGACCTTTAAACAGACTCTGGTAGGCCTATGTTTCGGCCAGGGGACAGAATGAACCCAAAGCCTTCCTCACAGGGGCGAACGCTCAACCAGAGACGTATATAACATACGTCTCTGGCTCAACTAAGGACCAAACGTGAGGCATTGTCAAGGGAGACATTAGGAAGAAGAAAACTGTTTAGAAAGAAAAGATAAGATCCCAAATTGAGTCGCCTTTTACGATCATGCAATGGGGGCAGCAGGTACATTTCTTATGCCCTACCTGCAGGGACGTAAGTACTTTAGTGCAAATGACAGTGGCGGATCCAGAGGGGGTNATACAGAATTTTTAGTATTGCTTTTTTGGTACATTGATATCGTTACCTAAAAACTACTTTTCCATTTCAAGGACCTCTGATCTTTTCAACTGGATACAACAGTCAGGGACCAAAAGCTGATTACCATCCATTTTTCGTTAATAATATATGTATACATATGTAATTCATGCGTTTTTACATTTTAATAATAGTCCAGGACTATTTCCCTCGACTTCGCCTCGGGCAATAGTCCTTGCCTCGGGGGATCATAAACTTGCTATATCTCTCATACCCATACTTTAACTGTTAACTACAGACGAAGTGATTTCCAGGGAACATCTTCTCTAAAAGTATATACAAACTTTATCAATTTTACAACAATATTGTTACAACATATCTCAATTTATATTAATCACAATTGTTAGCCCGGATGTTACCTCTCCGGCGGTCTGAGAGTAAGAGGAAATTCAAAATCCAATTTGCGACAAAAATATCCCAAAGAATTTCGATTTTAGAAATTCTCATTCTTGATTCCCATTTATGAATTCAAATTTTCCGTTATCAACGATTGTTTTAATTTCATTTTTTGTGTGATATCACGGACTTATCTAATCTAATTCCGTGGTGATATTTTTAAAGAAATAGAGTAAAAACACCAATTATTTTAAGCAGAGACGTATATATTATATACGTCTCTGATTAAAGTAGACAAAGTTTTCGGTGTCAACTTAATTGTTTTGATTTTTACACATCTTTAATGGTGATAAAAATACTCACTCATTTTGTGTTAGTGTTGTCTTTTATTGTTGTAAATACCACAAAATGCTTATTTATACCAGGGACGTATATACTGTCCCTGTTTATACCTATTAACTTTTTTGTTTTATTGATTCAGGGACGTTTATAAATGCGTTTATATACTTCTCTGGCCAACTAGATCAAAATTCTCCTCGAGGTTGGATTGCGCGAAGTTATCTCCCATGTGTGCGGTATCATAGGTGGCGCTCGTTACGTATCGATCAGCTGCAGCAGATGACGAAAGTGGAAGAGGACCGGTGTTTCGGGTGATGTCAGACAAACAGATTATCTCTGAGCATGGCAGGCAAAAGTTCCCTTGACAACGTTACCCAGAGGTGAGCCGCATTTTTCACTTTCATGGTATTGAAGATCATTACTGACAAACCCACGTAATCTTAAAATCTCGGGAGATAGGCCTACCGCAGTAGCATACTGAGTAGGCCTGTATATTGTTTGCAAGTCGGATGAGACCTCCCCTCCCCTAGCAGTCATTACAGTTGACTGTCTTAAATTATAAGTGCGAGTTTGTTTGCATGATTAACAATATTACAGCCAACAGTAGTGTAAAGTTTACGGTAAAGGTATAAATTATATGATGCCAAAGCTAATAAACCTGAATATATAATGATATGTTGAGATAGACGGTTGGGGTATATGTTGAGATAGAAGGCTTTACTTGTACAAAATCGTGTCTGGAGGTTCAGGGGTTTTCCTGTCTAATACTTACAAAGATAATAAGTGTCACGAATTGATTTTCAATAATAGCTACCATAGAAAAGATATACAGGTACTTAATGACATCTATACGCGTTATAGTCAATCAGATGATAATAAGGAAGAAAGACAAGAATGTCTGGTGAAACCAAAGAAGAAGAAGAAAAGAAAGCTTTGAAGTAAATGTAGCTGGAACCACAGGTGCTCAGGTTCTGGAAAATATGTGATATATTTAGGTATAGGACAACGCTGCGATAATGACTAATACGGTTCTAGAATATATATATATAACATTATCGGTTTACGTATCACACCCCACTAGAGTATAAGGGGGGGGTGATATGTAAACAGATAATGTGGAAATATCGAACCCAATTATTTAATATCACAGTGATATTAGATACCTAAATGTAACTTATTTTCCAGAACCCGAGCACCTGTGGCTGGAACTGGACTAACGTTATAGCTGGATCGTTTTCAGGCAACCATGCAGTGTCTGTCTAGAGTTCGGTGGTTAGTTTCAGGTTCAAATCCCAGTCTGGCTTTGGTTTTTCCATTTCGTCAAGTATCTTCATTTAATCAACTACTATACATAGGCTAGCTAGCCCAGTTGGTCAGAATATGACTGGTATTCAACCCAGTCAAGATCTGAAGCATCTATCATCATTTATGGACAGATTGGTCCAGGGATTTAGCCATATAATATATGCTATTATAAATGATATAATGACACTGCATGATATAATTGTATCTCAAACCTCATTAATGTGAGTTCAATGACTATCTCCATTGATGGGCTGCCCTATCAGGGTTTTTTAAATGAAGATAATTTGAAGTTTTGAACAACTTCTAGCATTACATTTTCGGAAATATCCATTTACTGCTTGCCCAACATGAACAAAAGGAATATTGAAAAATGTTATGAAGAAAAAAAGTTTGTCAAATATCGGCCAATGCTCTTTCTGTATCAATTCATAGCCAAGAAAACTTATAGCATTAATACAGGATCCGAGGTAAAGGCCTAAATTAATCTAAACCAATCCAGTTTTTTAACACTCTGACAGCTGACTACAAGTTCTATGGTGTAAATAACTTTTAAATAACATCTGTGATAATTTATATATAGCATATTTATGTCCGATTTGTAAAATGAGATATATGTGTAATCACAGTCTGCCTTTACCCCAATAAATATTAATATTATTATTCCTATAAAGTTGTCATTCCTATCTTTCAATGCATAAAAACACTTAGGCTGTATGGATTGCGCTAAGAGTAGGTTATGTCAGTTACTTACAATTTTAGTAAAAGATGGGTTTGTTTCAAGATACTTTTTCAATCGGAATTGACCAGGTTTTAGACATGCATGTATGTCGCGTGATAGGGTCACATGACATTCGTGACCCTATCAGTTGTCACAACAATACACCAAAACCCTTGTGTGTGGCTACCAACTGTCATACAAAAACTATACTAATAAGTCGATTTATCCTTTTCGGGAATGGTGATCAACATGCTACTTGCTATTTCCTAATTATAGTAATTTATCATTTTTTAAGCCGCTCCAGGCGAGAGCCGGGCGGCTTATTAATTCTGTCCAGAGAACGAAATGACGGACTCACTTCCGTTCGGGGTGCGTGCGCATAATTCAGTTGTGCATGCTTCCGCTATATAGTTTCGTTATCGTAAATAGAAAGTAGAATCTCTGACACTCACCTGTGGGTTACATAAAGTCTTCTGATACTCTTCTCCAAATAATAATCCATACTTTAAATAATTGCTGAAAACAAAATGTTCATCTCAGGTTGATTCTACGAGTGTTGTGGTGGTGAAATTCGTGCACTAGGTTTGAGCGTTTTAGTAACTCGGATTGCGGTCGTAGGAGTGTTACGCGTGTGAAACACATATGATTCGAGAAAGCACATGTGAAGACTTTCAAGCATTGACGCTGTCTATAGAAGGAAGAAGTAGATATATATACTTATAAACCGTATGAGTGATGAAGTATAACCTCTATTTTGATGTTTGAAATAGGAACGTAACATGACATATCGTGCTTAGGTTGATAACGGTAATGGCTCTGAGACGAGACGATATGTGAACTGTGTATGTTTATCAAACATTTCTGTAACACAGCATGCTATTTCTTGTGTATTGATTTATGAAAGTGATACAATTTAAGAGCATGACACAACAGCCGCGCCGTGTCAAAATAGTATCCAATTGGGTGTAAGGGAAATAACTCTTACGTTGTTTAAGTCACATAGAGAAATATGATTCAAATATATTCCAAGAACATTTCTGAGATTTTGTAAATTCAATGACGGTTAATGTAGTCGCTACATATATTAATAATTATATATTAATATGAATAAAAAATAAATAAAAGTAAAAGGAGTACAATGTCTCTTTTCTCCATGTTTTCCCACTGCTGTTAATTATCCTTCATTTCACAAGCACAAAATGCACCTATTCTTTATTATCCATTCACCGATTGTCATTCTGCACGTAAATGCTCATGTCACATCTTTGGAGAATGCTATTTAATGAAAATTACAACAATGCGTCACACTTAAAGAGGGTGAAAAAAGAGGAGAGGGAAAAATGTTTTTAAGGCATCATTTAAGAGGCGATTGATTTTGAAAATCCCAAAGACAACATCATCTCATGACCTGATTTTCAATTAGCAGAATACAGAACACATATCTGAGGTAGTATAGTAAATATTGATGCTCAATGTGTTACTGAACCAATTAAATTTAAAGTGGTGAGCGGCTGTAATGTCAGACTGACATAATTCTAGTTAAACTTTGATTTACCTTTATACTGATAAAATCATAATGGTCTATACACATATCGATTTGTGTAAGATTTACTTTGTATGTGAAATAAGATCTAAATATTTAAAGGAGAGACAGCTTCAGGCCTGATTCAGTCACATGACTTGGGGATAATCTCCAGGTCACATGACTGAATCACCAGATAAGTCTGAAGCCCCCTAGGCCTACTGATCTCAGTAAGGGCTGAAGAAGGCAACCAGGGGGTCACCGAATGAGTAGTAAATAGTTAAGTGACTCAGTTAAATATTTGTTTCCCATACTTCATTTTTAAAAATCCACAAAAAAAATAGGAAATTTGGTTTTAAACAGTCACACAAGAAAGGAGGCAGTGGTGCCAGTAGGTGCAGCATGGTTATAGTAGTAATAATCATCACAACCTAGTTCGTAGGTCGGGGGGCATGCCCCTAGTGACCCCAAATCTGCTGCTAGAATTATTATCTGTAAATAAGGAGATACATACTCCTAGTGGAGACATTACACAAGATGGGACATATCAAATCTTCAAATTGGTCCTCCAATATGAAAGAATTTCAAGAAGCCCATATGATTTTATAATATAATGCCTAGGTTTCTTTAAATATATCTTGCATTGATTGACAGGGACATGGCAGAGGAAAGCAAACAATCTGAGTGAGTCCTTATAAGGTTACGGTTATTTGATATCACTCCTAAATATCCAGATACATGTACAATGAAACCTGACTAGACTGACCACAAACATCCTTTAATGGCTGTCATATTGCCCCATAAAATCTCTCTGCCTTAAAAACTACCAATAACTACAACAATAAACCACAGCCTAGTGCAGGTCATAATTGACCAAATGATGCAGTCCCATTGCTGGTGAGGTGATCAGGTTTCATTGTAAAGTTCCTACTTATATCCTGCTTTTACCTTAATAAAGTTAATTTATTGACCTTTGCAAGTTTTATTCCAGTTCTTGTATCATTTGACAAAGTCTTAACTTAACAGTAGACCCATATAAATGTAATCACTGTGAAAAACAATGTAGGTCTAGGGGAATGCATTACTTAGAGTTAGACCAAATGTCTTTTAAATATTTCCTGAATAACATATAATGATATATGATTTAATGAAATGTTTGATAATATTGTTAAAAAGCAGTCTTAAAATTACTCTTTCTCCTTCATAAATTCTAAATATATGAATTATGATCCAGCACTGAATATTCAAATAAAATTGTTTTGGCAAAGTTTGATCTATGAAAATTTCAGTAGGTTATAAGAAATCTATATCTCATAGACCTTTTGTACACTTGTGTTTAAAGTTCTAAATTGTAAGACTGATTTAATATGAAACTAGTCGTGTGAAACTAAAAGTTATTTATTTCTTGTTCGTAAACTTCAAATAATTTGTAGCTCCACATGGTACTCAATCACTCTCAAATAAAACTGCCTACGGTAAATGACTCATAATATTTCAGGTAAAAGTTTTATAAAAAAGATTTATTGAACTCATGCTGATCGTGGGAAATTGTGTACACGAATGTGTACAATTATTGTAGAAAGAATCTAAATAATCCTATATAAATGAGGTGTAAAATTGACAGTTTGGTCTAAGAAAACTGCAGCGTGTGCAGCTTTATTGTGAAAATGTCAGATGAGAAGGAAAAAATCAATTGTTGCATGTGTATATCTGTTTCTTGTCACCACATGCTCAGCATGCTATTGATTATTCATAGGTCAATGGATATCAGAAGGCTTTGTAGGTAATCATGTCAGGGTGACATTTGGCAACTTTACATGTATCTGTTTAACGATATATATTTCCTCTAATGTAATTATTTTTTATGCGTCTATTTACAGTTAACAAGTAATTGTGATAGTGAATCATGAAAAACTGATAGTTAAGGCCCTGCATCTGGCCCTATACTATTGGAGTTTATAGTTTCATTTCAGGAGATTATTTCAGAATGAATTTAGTGAAAGACCTATCTTTTTGAAAAGACTTGGGGCGTTATGGGTCACTTTTGGCCTAATAAAAAAATAAAATTTTCAACTTGAATTTATTTACCGATTTTTGTTATAAACATCATATTGATTAATTGGGGCTATCTTTCTTGATACAGATTTTTCCAAGGCACATGCTTAGATCCCCTACCATAGCAACAAAATTGCGTTGCTATGCAGAAATAGCCAAAATATAGTGTTTTTAGACATTTAGCATGCAGAAATGAAATCCTCTGCATGTAACAAACAAAAATGCCTTTCTACAAATGCATACTGGTATGGCGATGTTTAAGCATGTCAAATATTTATTTGTTTGGCGCATGCGAAGGCTTTCAAAATTTGAAAAAATGTGTTGTTAATTTCATTCAAAATGGCCAATTTTCAACCAAATAACGCATAATAGATGATATTCACACATTTTATTATGAAAATACTTGTTTATGTCTCGTTTGTGATGTCATATCTCCTAAAACAGTTGTGAAATGATTTTGAAATTTCATATTTGCATACTTCATTTTATCCAGATTACGAATATAACAACTAATTCTACAACCTCGATGAGGCCGGAAATGACCCTTAATGCCCCTAGTCCTTTGACATGGTGATACACTGTGATATATACATGTAGATCTGTGCAATAGGGGTTTTAAAAGTTTCGAAGGTCAGGGTCACTGTTGTTAAAAATAGACTTCCATCCTGGTATGCAACTTCAAATTTCACTTTCAGGCTATAGCTAGTGCATATCAATAATGAGAAATATGTTACTCCAACCTGAATTCTACTACATAAGGTTGTGAATCTAGCTCCCCGACAATTCAGACTTTAACAGTAATGAATATCCCTACACCTAGAAACCCTACCCGCGCATTATTCTAACCAATAGTGCTATGAGGTAGTGAATTCTCTACCCCTCCAATACTCTAACCCAAGCTAGTGACACGTCCTCCAAAGCGTCCCCTATATTCCATTCAGTCCTAAATAATGCACCAGATGTGGAATATTGTTCTTATTATATCCTTAACACTGTTTAAACTCTAAATAATAATGAGTGTATGTTTAGTTTAAGAAAACTACACATACTTAAAGTGTAGTTGATCAGCACCATTCAATTTGCAATATCCTCAGATTGAAAATATTCTATGTTTAATTCTTTTAATTTTTTTTTTTAAATGCTCTGTTTAAGAATTCTATTGTTATGCATGTGGCCATATGGTGACATTTAGCATTCTTCTTAAATACAATACTGCCACGTATATACCTCGTACAGTAACATGCTTCAACCTTGTGGTGTTTGTGTTGAATTTATATAAATGTATATATAAGTGGTAGTATATAGCAACATGGTTTACTATAATATAAATCTGATCCTTCCATTTGCAATGGAAATGGTGCTATTCATTTAAAAAATTTGAAACAGCTTGTTTATATAAATGTTCAGATGATGAATAATAGAATCTTACCTGGGTCTGTTCCGTGGACAGGGATATCTCAACCAGAGTGTAAGAGTATGGCTGGTCAGCACGAGGCTTGCCGAGTGCTGCAAACTCTTCCACGAGGGTTTAGATATCCCTGTCCATGGAACAGAGTCATGTTTGATTATTTTTCTCACATACATACAAATAAACAAATTCCAGTCAGAATAAACATTGATCTGATTCTTCCGCCAAAACCCCAAAAACCTTAGGGTTGAGACGGAGCTAGGATTCCCCATTAACAACAATTGTATGACATCACGGAAACAATACATTGACGTCACGTTGACAGTTCATTATTATGACGTCATAGCGCGTGTCAGCTGTCTTTCCCTACCCCGTGTGAGATAGAGTTATCTCTCCCCTAGCAACAACGGGATCACCCTGTGAAGTATGTGAGAATAAAATGATCTTTCATATGTAAGATTGTTTACCAGGTAAGTCTTCTTTTTATTTTGAAAAGAAGAAGGTATCATTGGATAATTATCAGCTTGGATTACTGTAACACAATTTCAAGAATCTACAACCACATGCCTCATTCCTATTTCTTTCAATTTTTAGTTTGTACTTCAGAGAGAGAAAAAAGGTATAATTAAGAAAATTCTTAATTTGGATTACTAAGTAGAACACTTTCTTAATTTCCAAATTCCAAAGTCACTGTTGGGCCCCATTCCCAAAATAGTGAAATCATGCATTATCACATAGCTTTGTCAGTGTCTATGCCATTATAGGCTTTATAGGAATGCCATTATAGGCTTTATAGGAATGTTGTAAATCTTGTCCAGAGTACCAGTAGTGACTGTTTCATCAATACTGTATCCAAAGTTAAAGTGTCTGTACATTCCATAGAGGATCGCAGTGCCCTAAAACCAGCCTACAGTACATCATTTTCTCTTGAAATCGAGTCTAATCTGAAATCAGTTCAGTTTTGGCAGGTTTGGAGGAGATGGCTAATGGAATTTCGTTGTATGCACAATTATTTATTACATTATCAAACACTTAACTCTTGTCTTTTGTTGATTAACATTATATAATGTGGAGACTGCAAGCTTTAAGATAGGAAACAAGCTACCAAATACAGCAAAACAAAGTTGTATTGCCACCATTTGTCTGCCGAAAAATTGGCTTGATATTGAGGTGTTGTACTGTAGGACTAAGATTCATTTCGAAAACTGGTGAAAGTTCCTATCATACAAATGGAGCTGCAAAAGAGACACTTTAAGCAATGAATGTTTTAGCAAATGTTGTTATGGTTCTGTAACACACATTGTATTTGATGACAAACTTTATTTAGCCTGGCAGGGTTTTAATATTAAATGTTTTACAGTTGCTGCCTTTTTTCAACATCATATTTTTGTTATATACTCTATTACCATTTTGATTTATTGTGATTTACTAATATCATGTGCCTGGTTTGCCTATAGTCTCTTCCCCTTAGGTATTACCTATACGATTTGTATGGAATTGGAAATAAATATAAAATGACACAAAATTGGTGAAAATATTTTTCAGTAAATTCTTCATCAAGAGCAATCCAAGGTAGAAATTACTTTCCTCTTGTTTCAGGTAACACACCAGAAACAATTCTATTTGTCCATATGGATCAAAAGTGATTTCTTATAAGATATGGATATTTTGTCACGATCACTTTTACAGTCATGATTTCATGAAGTTCCAGCATGATTGGTACAACCACTGCTTCATAACGAGAAACTAGTCTATACCAAGAAACATTTCCTGGTCAAATATTTGTTCTTCACTGTTTAAATTGATATTCAACCTGATTGTTAATATTGCCTTTTAGATGTACTTATTCTGTGAATTCTGTAAACTGTATTCACTGTTATGAAAAAAATGCCTCCATGAAGGCCAGCATGGAGAAAGACAGAAGTTAAACTTCTGCAAAAATACTAGTGTTGGGAATCGTAAGCGGAAATCATAATTGATTATCGGGAGACTTTTAATTAACGATTATCGATTATAATCGGAACATCTAAATTCTGGTAAATCTATTTGAAAAATCAATATTTGTAATTATGATGATTAGAATTGGGATTTCCATCATACCGTAATTTTGCTAAGAAAAATCAAAGGCTGACTTTGTTTATCCATTTGACAGTCTTTCATGCTTTTAAACTTTTAGTTTTAATCTACTACTAGAATTTGAGTAAGAGTAAATCTGACAGGTATCAACAGAAAACAGCATGCAACATTTAAACCGATTAATCGATTATGAAATGTATCAATCGATTAATCTGAATTGGTTGTACAATTGATTGATTTTCGATTATAAACGAATATCGGAACTTCACTAAAAAATACCTAGAATACGTTAATGGACATTATAGTGAAAGTGGGATGGTACCCTAATTTAAGGACTTGATAAAATAATTAACGGTATTGTAGATTTTTAAGTATCTGGCTTTCTTCAGTACAATTTTAGATATATATGTACCTGTAAGTTGAGTGGGGCCTCAATATTGAGCACTGTAAACTTGTGAGTTGATTAGCTGTCTAATATACATTACAGTTTATAGGATAGGGTATTGGTTTATCTGGTATGTATAAATAATGTGGAGTGGTAAACAGATTTACAGACTTAACAATAAAGTTTCCTGTTCAGTTATTCACAGTATCATCAGCTTAGCAAAAAGTTCACTTCAATAATTAAATAACAACTGTTTTCAAATTATTTCAAATTCATTGCTAAAACTAAGATTATTTATAATTTTTCATCTAGCGACAAAAATGAAAAGGAACGTATCATTTCTATTTAGCTGATACAAAAAAATATGACTTTTTGAAATTTCTAAGATTCAGCTGACAGCACTGTACAGTTGACCTTCAGATTCAGAGGTGATTTGTATAATGCCTGATAAAATGAACAACATTTTCATTCAATTAATTTCCCAACAATATAGAAATTTATGACTGACACTAAAAATTTCATAGAGATGTTAAAATTACAATCTGCATGGAGAAAAGTTGCACAAATTTTTATAACAGATGTAGGAAGACCCCTGAAGACGCATTTGAACTCTTCCAAATCAAAGGTTGGAATAGTCCATTATGAAATTTCAGGGGTGAATGAGTTAATATACCCATATCTGTATTATAGCCATCCCTTGGACCTGTTGTTTGTGGAAAGTTGTGGGGAAGGACAAGAGACCCTGTTGCAGCATACTCCTTTCTGTTTAGATAGAATGACCCTGTTTTTCGTTGTCATGAGAAGGGTAGCACCTGACATAAATCCAACCTTATAGCAGTGAGACTATAATTTGTGGTACAATGTTTGCATCTAGTAAAATGCTCAAGGCAAGCTGTTGTAGATAAAGAATTTGACATGACTCTGCATCTAATAAATTTTGATATATGAATATACACATAACAAGTAGAACAATTATGCAAATATACGAATTTACACATAACAAGTAGAACAAGCAAAGGATGGCGTTTCTATAGTAGACTTAAGCTTGCTCAAGCGAGAATGAAGACCGATTCTGTTCTGATGAACCCTTAACTTAGGCACCAGTATTTAATAATTGTCGAAATGAAATAAAGCTCATATTTTCAACAGCTGTCAGCTTGTCATTCAGACACATCCAAATCAATTTGTACTGTTGATCATGCCAGATATATATACAATGTATGTGGCCTGAACTGTGTATATATGTTATGTTGTGACACAATCTGGAATTGTGTGGGTATAATTATACTACTAACACTTCATAAAGGCCAAGCCAAAACATGATAAGTTTTCTGTAATGTTACAGAAGTTTAATATGTGACCTCCAAAACTATTTTTTCAATTTCGACACAAAAGCCTTCCTGTTGTAACTATTCAATGTGTGGTCTTTTTGAGATTAAGGATCCTGCTGTATAGTTTTAATGAGATAAATTGAATTTTGTTGAAATCTTTTATATTTCTGAAATTTAAAGTGTATGGAGAAGCTGGGATGTCATCAATGAAAACTCACTCTATTATTCAAATTTTGGTGTGCATAAAGAGAGTTTAAGGAAATTTGACTTTTAGTAAATTAATATGCAATTTCAAAATACCTAAAGTGGAAGCTTACTTGGATTTTCGAAGATGAGTTGCATGCTGTCATTTGCATTGCATTGTTTTACATAATCTGAAGGTACAATGAATGTGAAAAGTAGAAATGAAGGAATTTCTTCTATTCAATAAATAGAGGCATTTACAATTTCATATTTTGAATGCATATCATGCTTTGGGATATTTTGGTTTCACCATTATTTTGCTGTTTTCGCTCCAATTTTGGTGCATGTGTACACTTTTGTGAATTGTAAAATTAGTTATTTTAAAGGGACTCTTTTGGAAATAAGAAACAATAATGCCAGATGAACAGGGTGTATTCAAGATTTTGGATCTATGATGTTCGACTGAAGGTTTTACATGCATAATTTTGGATATTATCTAAAATTGAAATCAAAAACACATAAGGAGATGAAACAAAAAACTAATACTTAAATCAAACAAGGAATCTAAAAGCAACTTGTAGATTTTAATGCTTTTATAAAATAATTTTGAATTCCAGGTAGCATGTAGTTTATATAGTTTGATGTTTTATGAACTATGTCCACTTACAATATTCAAAGAAATGTATTTCTTTTGTCAGATTCATTTATAGTTATGTTTGTCGAAAATGACTGAAACTGTCAATGGGTTGTAAAACTATACAAAAAACAATCATTCAATACCATAGTGTATACATACCAATGCTATTGCCAGGCACAGGAAACTAAGATACATTTTGCCTGGCCTAAGTAGACTTTAATTTTGTGATATGTACATGTAGTACATTCTTCTATAAGGAACATATGGTGAAATGAGTCACGACCAATATCTGTTGTGTGAACAGCATCAGTAGTGACAATGGAGTGCTAAAGATGAGATAACAATTCTCTTCCTGTAATTATTGTGTACCATATATATGTCCAGGCCTCTTTTGTGTTTCTATTGGAAGAAGGTTATCATCCCCTGCTGTCTACTGAAACGCAGTAACAGGTTTTTGTTTTCATTGACCATATATACATACCTGGTGATGTGTTTTAACTCAAAATCCTTTCAGTTGGCAGTATATACTGATTTCATTTATTTGGCTATTGTCAACCTTGGGCATATTTTTTTGGTAACTTTCACACTTTTCATAAATTAATGAATACATATATTGTTTAAATTACCAAGCATATAAGACATTGTACAGGGTTCTTTTGTACACTTTTCTGAAGAAGATATGAAAGTCAGAGGAAGGTAGCATATAGCCTTAAATAGGAGGTGATACTTGGTTTTCACTTCAACAACAGCAGTCCTTGGTGAACAGAAAGGTATTAATCGTTCATGTCGGTTTTGTTTGTTCGCAAAAACGAAAAATAAAGAGGAGATATAATATTTATCCCTCTAAAAAAAGATACTGCGTGGATTAAAATAAAAATCATTAAAACATTGAAGTTTGGTTAATTAGTGATACACTTGGTGTTTTATTTTACAGTAAGGTGGACGGCTATGGATTTGAACGGGATGGAGACTTCGACCATTCCTCCTACGACGAGTTTATGTCCAGGTACCTGGCCATACTTTCCCGCAGATCTATCAGGTGGTCAGGGATCGTTAGCAAGAAAAACAGAGTCCCCAGATCCAGGAAAGGTATTTCTTACAGTGCATCTAGCCAATTCACTCTTTCTAAATTACAATTGTATCCCTAAATATACCCCCTCCCACATATAGCCCAGTGACTACCGAGTATAATGATCGTGTTACATGTGCCTACATATTAAGAAATATTCATCATTATGAGTTGTTACATGTAAAAGTTATATATTTCACCTTATTGTTCAAACATATGTGTTGACTTTATCTTTTCTGCCATATCAAATGCAGGGCTTAGACAATAAGGGTAGCCTGATAGTCAAAGACTAGTGAATTCTCCAGCTGGACTACTGCAGGGCTAGACAAAACGGATAGCCTGATAGTCAAAGACTAGTGAACTCTCCAGCGGGACTAATGGTTCTAAAAGCTGCTTAAGTCTAAGTGACTAGTCATTTATTTCTATTACAAATCATGCTGAATAATATTAAGTTAATGGGATTTGCATATATGGACTAGAAGCGTGATGAGACTAGTGTTTTTGAAATTAATTTCTAGGCCCGCAAATTTAGTGAACTTTATTTTATCAGACTTAAATAAGATTGTGAAGCCTTGATATACGAGGATGAATTTAGAAAAGTGTTGCATGTACAAAGTGTTGCATGTACATGTACAGGCACTATTGGGGTATGTGCATGACCTGTTGATATAGTCCTGATGTGGTGACAGAATACAAAATGTATTATGTTCAAATGGAATCAATAGGAGATATAGGTACATGCAAAATTCATGTTTTGAAATTTGTCCTCTCACATCCCGACACCCAGTGCTAGTTGTCACCCCATCCCACAGTTGTCAACCCGTGTTGAAATCCTGCTTATGTCTTTAAATCACTTTTTATTCCAATAATTGTGTACCCCCTGGTTTCATTATAAGGACAATATGGATTTAATTTAACAAACAAAAAATCATTGGATAGGGTCAGACGAGCATATTATGCATCCGTTTGCGGTGCTCTTGTTTGTTGTTGTTATGTAATATTAAATGGCTGAACAATTAAAAGAAACATAATTTTGACCATGGACTGAAAACCAGATTAATACATTGTATTAAAAATGTGTTGTTTTGGTGTTTTTTTTAATGTATAAAAATTGTAAATATTTTGATCATATAACTTTAGGCATAGAGAATTACTGGATGTAGTATATCAATTGGAATTTAAAGTTAAAAATGCTAAGCTATTCTAATAATGATTTTTCTTGTGTGGTATTTTTCTCAACCTTTACACCTTAAGAAGGTTAAAAGATTTCCCTTAGATAGATACAGGAGAAACGTGTACATACAATTTTGTTGCTACTGAAGTACACATGATTATGATCTTAAAAATCACTGAAGCATAATGTTCAGAAATATATAATTGGTTTCATTCAATCAGTCAGGTCTGCATCCTGTATATATAAAATGGTCCTTTTAAAAGCTGCTTTATAATGGAGTAATTTCTTGTCAAAATTGACTGCTTGTAAACATTCACTTCCAGATTCATGTATGTTTTTACACCTTAAATGTATATCCTGATTTTAAATACCGTATTTGCCATATTAACCATCATGGGCACTCAAAACATTAATTCACTGACTTGCTCTGTCAACATTTGGATTAGAACAATAAAAAAAACAATATGAACAGCGAAAAAGCGCAATATCCGAGCCTTTCAGTGAGAAGTTAACATGTACAGCACTATAGCAACGCTGTCGATCGACAGCACAGTGTCCGTTATTAGTCTGAGTTCACACATAACACATTCTTGAATTTACACAATACATCACAAGTAAGAATTATAAGTATCATAAGATCTACCTCTAATAAGATATTTCTGTTCACATTTGGATTTGAATAAAAACGAAAAGGTTCAATTAGAGCATGCATGCACTGAGAGGGTGCCACAGGGAGAATTTCAAATTGCAGAAAGTATGATATCAATAGGTTTTAACGTGAAATAGATCACTCATTTATAACGATGTTTGAGATACTGTTAGAAGATGATTTTGGTTCAGAACAGATGCACGTACTTGTATTTAGAGAGGATAGGTGAATAAAACGAGAAGTTACCTTCTCTCCTCGGCTTGGTTTGTTAGCTAGAAATTCATAAACAGCTGGCGCTAATACGTACGGCTGTACAGTTCAGGATTTTTCCCATTACTGATCAAAACTGCCAAGAAAACATTGTCTCTTGTCAATTTCTCTATATGAATTGTTCATAAGGAGTATCAATCTATATAATCATGAAGAATTATGTGACAAGTTTATAAAAAAACTTACTTAAGTAATTTGTCCCTTTAATAGAGATTGAGTTATAAAAGATTCTTGTTACAGAAACTAGCTCATTCTGTCATTTTCTGATTGATTGATATTTTGTGTTAATGGTCGATCGTCATATAGCTACATTATAAAACTTTCAATTCATACCTGGGATGGAGTGCTATAAAGTTTCCTCATTAAAATGACCTTGACCTACTTTCAAGGTCACAGCGGTCAAATATGTTAAATATTTCAAACAACAATATCCTAAGAACCATTTGAACTAGAGTTATGATACTTGGGTATGTTATGAAGACCAGCAGTGCAAATATTTTTTCCAGCTACAGTTATGAGGTTTAAGATCAACTTTAAGTGCTAGTTTGGGGTCAAATGTCAACTTTGGTTAAAAGCTTTAACAGTCTTCTTTTCAAGTTCCATAAGGCCCAGGGTCATGATATTTGGCCAGTAAGTACCTGGGATGTGGTGCTATAAAGTTTCCTCATTAAAAAGACCTAGACCTGCTTTGAAGGTCACAGGGGTCAAATATGTTAAAAATTTCAAACAACAATATCCTAAGAACCATTTGAACTACAGTCATGATACTTGGGTATGTTATGTAGACCAGCAGTTCGAATATTTTTCTTAGTTACAGTTATGAGGTCAAAGGTCAACTATAAATGCTAGTCGGGGGTCAAATGTCAACTTTGGTTAAAAGCTTTAACAATCTCCTTCTCAAGTTCCATAAGGCCCAGGGTCATGATATTTAGCCAGAAGGTACCTGGGATGGAGTGCTATAAAGTTTCCTCATTAAAATTACATTGACCTACTTTCAAGGTCACAGGGGTCAAATATGTTAAAAACTTCAAACAACAATATCCTAAGAACAATTTGGACTA
>NW_018406536.1:26875-60251 GCF_002113885.1 Mizuhopecten yessoensis | reverse complement strand
AAGGTATCTAATTATGTCTTTCACCAGGAGATATGCACCAGCGGTTACTAAACATCGAATTACTTATTAATTGATATGTTTTTGTAAGCAAGTAAATGTTTTATGTAAAATATTGCTAAAATGAATTGATGTATGCCGATATGCGCACACGTGTGTGTCATGTGTGATCAGATAATTCAAAGAAAACAAGCAACAAAATACACATTTTACGTAGCTTCTTCTTGGTTTTAAATATCATTTTACATCAATGAAAAAAAAATCATGGAAATTTATTTAAAAAAATAAATATTCAGAGATCGATTTTCGGAGCATGAACAGCGTTTTTTTCCCAGATTTTTTGGGTGCGCAAAATATTCGAGTAGAAGCTTTTTTCCCGATTTTCAGCCTCAAAAAGTACCTGCGCAAATTACACAGGTGTGCAAATTACATGGGTTTTTACGGTAATCATGATACTTAGGTATGTTATGTAGACCAGCTGTGTGAATTGTTTTCTCCATTACAGTAATGAGGTCAAAGGTCAACTTTAAGTGCAAATCGGGATTCAAATGTCAACTTTGGTCAAAAGCTTTAAAATTAAAATTTTAAGTCTTAAACAACAATATCTTCAGAACCGTCAGAACCGTTTAAGAGATGTTAAAATGTCTTGTGTTCTAGTTACCAAATGGTCTAAAGTTACCTATATGTCAGTTGCATGTAACAAAAGAAACAGGTGAACGATACAGGCCCTCTGGGCCTCTTGTCTTAATTTAATTTAACTGCATTTAATTTTGGATGTAATTGAAGATTTGCTAGCAGACAATCAAAAAACCTATTGAACCTCTAGATCTACTTAAAACCTGTCCAGCTCACTGTCAGAATGTTCCCCTGAACTTGCCACGAAGGTGACTTTATATAGTGTTTGTAAATCTGCCAAATGAGGATTTCATGTGTTGACAAGCAATTCCAATAGATTGGTGATTTGATTAATTAATGTTTATCGTTTATGTTATATATTGGCCCTGCTGTCAGTGGTCAGTTTCTGACTCTAAAGAGTTTATGTTATCTATAGGCTCTGCTGTCAGTGGTCAGTTTCTGACTCTTAAGAGTTTATGTTATCTATTGGCCCTGCTGTCAGTGGTCTGTTTCTGCTGACACTAAAGAGTGTATGTTATCTATAGGCTCTGCTGTCAGTGGTCAGTTTCTGACTCTTAAGGGGTTATGTTATCTATTGGCCCTGCTGTCAGTGGCCAGTTTCTGCTGACTCTAAAGAGTTTATGTTATCTATAGGCTCTGCTGTTAGTGGTCAGTTTCTGCTGGCTCGAAAGAGGTTATGTTATCTATAGACTCTGCTGTCAGTGGTCAGTTTCTGCTGACTCTAAAGAGTTTATGTTATCTATAGGCTCTGCTGTTAGTGGTCAGTTTCTGCTGGCTCGAAAGAGTTTATGTTATCTATAGACTCTGCTGTCAGTGGTCAGTTTCTGCTGACTCAAAAGAGTTAATGTTATCTATAGGCTCTCCTGTCAGTGGTCAGTTTCTGACTCTTAAGAGTTTATGCTATCTATATGCTCTTCTGTCAGTGGTCAGGTTCTGACTGTAAAGAGTTGATGTTATCTATATGCTCTTCTGTCAGTGGTCAGGTTCTGACTGTAAAGAGATTATGTTATCTATTGGCCCTGCTGTCAGTGGTCAGGTTCTGACTGTAAAGAGATTATGTTATCTATTGGCCCTGCTGTCAGTGGTAAGTTTCTGCTGACTCAAAAGAGTTTATGTTATCTATAGGCTCTGCTGTCAGTGGTCAGTTTCTGACTCTCAAGAGTTTATGTTATCTATTGGCCCTGCTGTCAGTGGTCAGGTTCTGACTGTAAAGAGTTTATGTTACCTATATGCTCTTCTGTCAGTGGTCAGTTTCTGACTCTTAAGAGTTTATGTTATCTATTGGCCCTGCTGTCAGTGGTAAGTTTCTGCTGACTCAAAAGAGTTTATGTTATCTATAGGCTCTGCTGTTAGTGGTCAGTTTCTGCTGGCTCGAAAGAGTTTATGTTATCTATAGACTCTGCTGTCAGTGGTCAGTTTCTGCTGACTCTAAAGAGTTTATGTTATCTATAGGCTCTGCTGTCAGTGGTCAGTTTCTGACTCTTAAGAGTTAATGTTATCTATAGGCTATGCTGTTAGTGGTCAGTTTCTGACTCTTAAGAGTTTATGCTATCTATATGCTCTTCTGTCAGTGGTCAGGTTCTGACTGTAAAGAGTTTATGTTATCTATATGCTCTTCTGTCAGTGGTCAGTTTCTGACTATTAAGAGTTTGTGTTATCTATTTGCCCTGCTATTAGTGGTCAGTTTCTGACTCTTAAGAGTTAATGTTATCTATAGGCTCTGCTGTTAGTGGTCAGTGGTCAGTTTCTGACTCTTAAGAGTTTATGTTATCTATTGGCCCTGCTATCAGTGGTCATTATTACAGGGTACAGGTAGTAAAAGTGAGAGGAACTGATTTACATCAATATCTGACACAGTGCACCTATGCTGTAGATATAATTGACCTACAAAAAAAGTACCTGGGTATTTATAAAAAGAATTTAATACTCTGTCCAATGTTCCTTTCTTTATCATCAAAGCTACATTATTGCAATCTTGTATCAACCTTATTTGTAAACTTGTGACTGTATAAATTATCTCTTTTCAGTGAAACGATACTGCAGGAAGGGGATCCCTAATGAGCACCGTCCAATGGTAATTATACACACATAAAAATAAAGTTAAATACAGTGTGCAGACATACAATGTTCACTACATGTTTAGATTCTATTTAAGATAAAAAGTACCATCAGATTTAAATGTATTAGGAGACCATTGTCAGTATCATGAACCATATTGAGTTATTTTCAACAAAAGTATTTTGTATTTATAAATAACATCTTGAGATGCATCATACAGAATCATAGTTGTTTGAAATTTCATTGCATGTATTTGAGAAAGAAAAGAAAAAAGAAAAAAAGCATCAAAATGGAGATAAATACATTGACAAGGGAAGTAACTGAAACCAGAAAAGTCCTTTTTATTGCTTCATTGCCTATATATTTATAGTTTGGAAAATAAATTAGTCTGAAATGGAACTTTTCTTTGCAGCTATAACTAGTGTGTAAATACTTGAATTATACAAAGTTTATAATAAAGATGGTAATATTAATATAATGCACAATTGTATTTGATCGTACAGAATATTATATAGTAAGTTAGACTATATACACAATTACTGTATAATGAATAGTGCTTGAATAATTTAACTGCCCTACATTTTAACATTCCACGGTTTATTTCTTGTTAGTAATCACTCTTCTTCCTTTAACCCTTTCACCACTGTAGACCATATTGGACTCATCCAGATCAAAGCATGGTAGAGTCTACTAAAGTTACATAGGGGTAAAAGGGTTAAACACATAAATATTGCATGTAAATGTGAATATAAATTACAGAAACATTAAAAACAAACAAAAAAATCATTTCTAAAAATGTTTCACTGTAGAAAGATTAATAGAATCTTCCCCTACCTTGAGGGTGTGATAGAGAAATCTCCAACCCAAGGGGTGATAGAGCCGAGGGTTAGACAACCAAAACAATCACCCCGATGGTAGGAGATTTCTCTGGCACACCCTCAAGGTAGGGGATGAATTTTTTTCTCCCATCCTATTATTTCAGTCACAACTCCACCGATATTTCAGTCACAACTCCACCGATAGTAGTGTAAATAAAAACACATTTGGGGTATGAATTTCGTTATTCATTTTTGTTGACGTCACAATTACCGGTGACGCATTTTAATGACGTCACAATCAAACACGTGCTAATCGGCACAAGGCTATCTCCCCCTAGGGGGTGACAAGCTGATCTTTCCCGGCTAAAACGGGAAACACACCTGTGATATTAAGAAGATAACACATTGATCCAATTACTATGAAGAACGAAAATAGTTTATGGAATCCATATATATATTTTTCTGTATTGATTTACTATATTTGATACAACTACCCAACAGAGGGCTAAGGTTCGACCAGTGTGTGCAGTACTAATTTAATTATACCTATTTCTAGCAATCTGCCCCTTGGCCGTTGTGTAACTGATATAGGCAGATTGTATATATGTCATATACCTGGTATCTGTATTATCAAAGTAAGATATTTTCTTCCTTTTGTAAAGGGTTTCTTAATTAATTAAGCTCTGTTTCCACCAGATTAAACGGGAAAAAAAATTCCTTTATTTTGATTGAATCAAATATTTGTTATTAAAAATAATTATCATATGAAAATTGATTTGCTCGAAAAAGTGAACAATAGTTTTCAATGAAACTGCAAGTTTTAAGATGTTTGTTCCCTGTACTTAGTACGGTTTTATTTTCTCTTTCCTCCTAATTCCTTGGGGCCGTGGTAGCCAAGTAGTTAGGGCGTCTGACATTCTGCTACCTCACCTAGCCCTCCACCACTGGGTCGAGGGTTTGAGGCCTACGTAGGGCAGTTGCCAGGTACTGGCCATAGGTCGGTGGTTTTCTCTGGGAAATCCCGTTTTCCTCCACCAACAACACCTGGCACGTCCTTAAATGACCATAGCTGTTAATAGGAATAAACCTCTCCCCCACCCCCACCCGCACCAAAATAAACCACCTAATTCTTTTCAGCGGTGTGTCTCAACGCATCCGTCTTCTTCTGACAAAAAAAATCCCTTCTCAAAACCAATCAATGGTCTTTGTTCCATTTCAACAATACCAAAACTGAAACGGCAGGGAGTGATTTTTTTTGCAGCTAGGGGTACTCCCAATAGAAAAAATGTTCTATTTTTCGAATTCACCCCTTTAAAACTCTCGATTGTGAAATCTGAAAAAAAACATCCATAAATATATATCCGGATAAATTTCTCCATAATTCAGCGTATGTAGGAAGGACAGGACGGTCATGTTGTAATATAGATAGGCTTAATTAAAAGTTGAACAGTCTTACTTAACCCTTTCACCACTGTAGACCATAATCGACTTATCCAGATCAATACATGGGAGAGTCTACTAAACTTGCATAGGGGTGAAAGGGTTAATAACTTCAGAGTTGTTAAGAATTGATCACTCAATTTTCCAAATTTTCTTATGCGAGTGATTATATCCCAATTTCCTCCCAGGGTCCGTTTCCAACCCCCATCCCTTATATATAAACCTTTGAATTACCTGGCATTATCTGTATGTAATGGTCTATGATGTAGGTATGGATGTGTGTTAGTGGTGCTCAAGAAAGTATGGCTTCCAGCCCTCTCCTGTACCAGACCATCCTAAAAAGCCAGCATGATGAATCCACTGTGGAAGCCATCACAATTGGTCAGTATTATTCTATTGTGGATACATGTTACAAGCCAAAGCTTGGTAGTTATCTGTCACCCATATGTTAAACTTATCTTTATTGTCTCGCCGCGACGAAGTAGTGGAAGCGAGACTAAGGTGTTGCTTTTCCGGTGGCGTCAACATTAAGTTTTTGCAAGTAAGTTTCATTGAAAGTATAAGTGCTAGACCAACCAAACTTCGACCAAAGATGCATCTTAGGTAGCACATCTCCACCCATGCATTAAATGCTGGATGTGGCCTACCTTTTATGGTTCATTGACTTTGTCAGCATCTCCATCAACATTAAGTTATTGCGTTGAAGCTATAAGCCCTAGACCAGCCAAACTTGGACCAGGCACAAGACATATCATTTTCATGTCGTCTACATTGAATTTATTTCACCGATATGTGCTTTGATGGTCAAAGCAGTACACAGGCGAGACATATCAATCTGAATGGCTTGTGTGAGATTCATATATATGGAAATCTTCTATCAGATACTTGATTAAAGTACCAGAGTGATTCGGAAGGCTGTACCACAGTAAGGATATGTTTACAGTTGAATGGGCCTGTTCTTATAAATCTATCTGAATTTTGAGTTATTTCAGTTTTGAATGCGCAGGTTTGACTGTATAATCTAAATGGTTGATTGTTTTTGCAGATCTCCATAGAACGTTCCCCGACAACATATACTTTAGTGCTAACGGTAATCTGAGAGGACCCCTGTTTAACGTTCTGATAGCTCTCTCCCACAAGAACAGTGATCAGGGCTATTGTCAGGTAAGTCCCAGCTGTGTACTGTCTACAAAGAGAACGTCACAGGCCAGCATCCCTGTGTACAGTATAACCCAAATTATATATTTCGTAGGAAAAATTATCAGGTCTTGTGTACTCTTATATTAAATTAACAAAAAACTATGATCAATTTTGAGAATTTTCGTTCAATTATGAAAAACCCAACATGTGTTGATGACTTCATAATGCAAATGAGCATGGCATCATTATCTCATATATATTTAAGCCTGTCCCATATATAGTTAAGTCTGTCCCATTCATTTCTCTTAATACCCTGGACAGGTGTTTCTGCACTTTTACCAGTGCGAGATTTCCTTGTAACATCTGAACCTATAAGGGATGTTACAGATCCCTGTTTAAGGTGACAAAAAAATATATATGACAGTGGTTAACCTTCCTAGTTTCAGGAAATGAAGTCGATAGAGTGATGACAATGAATCAGGATGGGACAGGCCTAAGAATCTTTCCCCAATGGTTGAGATTCCCCTATATATATCTCCCACAAGGGGGTGAATGATTCTTTTTCTCTTACGTATACCCTGTTCTCCCATTGTGTATCATATACACAATGTAATGATAACATTACATGCCAAATTCAGGGTTGACTTGACGTTGATAGATTATTGACGTGACGTCATTGTATTGTTTAAGCGACGTCATACTATTGTTATGAATAGGGGAATCCCCCCGTCTCAACCCTAGGGTGACACAAGGAAATCTCACACCAATAAAAATGCTGATACTACTGACCAGGGTAGGATAAAACCCAATCTTGCTTAGTTATAGAAAATAGATTTGAGGAATCTATAAATTATCATACTGTTCCCATGATTTGCTTCAGGGACAACACACACACATATAGATGAGTAGGGGTATTTAATTTATCCCTTGGTTTACTATATTAATTGGTAGTCTGATATGTCTTTGTAGGGTGTCAACTTTGTGGCTGGTTTACTTCTTCTGATCGTGAAAAATGAGGAGAAAGTGTTCTGGTTGCTTGATACACTGATGAATGATATCCTGCCAGGTACGTTATAAGGAAGTTGACCATGTCCGTGATGTAACAAATGTTTTCATTGATCAACAACCAGGGATTATTGTATAGACAATAAAACACACTTGCAGCCCTATAATTCATGCATGTGTGATGCTGTTGCAAAACTTGCCCCCATATCAAGATCATGCATTTCTTACATTTGACGTAGTAGAATAGATATAATAATAAACATATGATTGTTTTTTATCACATTGGTAAGAGTTGATTATTTTTGTCCAATTTTTCCTCACTTTTGTTACATAATTCACCATGTTACATGCACCAATGTTGATCATTTTGTAATTTTTAAGAAGACATGCTATTTAATCGATATCAGCCTTCTAATTTGTATCAACAATAAACTTTGAAGGACTAAGAATACTAACAAATGATACCCCTATGGGTTCAGAATAAGCCTGCTGTATCACACTGTTAAGTAGCAACTTGCAAAGCTGTAGGTTTTCTTCCATTTAAAGTCTGTTCTAATCCATTACCAATAAATAAGACTTGGGCTGTTTTTCCCTAGGAAAAAAAATAAATAAATGGAATGAAGGTTTATTAATTCTTTGATACTTTTTTAATGCCATATTGTCACATACATCAAATTAAATCAGATTGCTGTAATTGTGGTCCTGTTTAGGTTTTGGCCTTAATCACCTAATGAACAGGTTTGAGGTATTGTGATGACCACAATGGAAAAGAATAAATCTGCACCATTACCTGGTAATCTAGGGGATCTGTTTGCTGTAGTATAACTTGCTACCTGTTATGTTTCAAGTATACGTGTACCCGTTTGGCGTTTACGAGCATTCAAATTAATTAATAATTTATTTATTTATTTGGTCATTTTCAGATTTTTATGCTCCAGACATGAAAGCCACACAAGCAGAACAAGAACTGTTAGGAGAAATAATTAAGTATGTATGTAAGGAGGATCAACTTATATGTTACTTGTGAATTAAAGGAATAAAAAGTTGAAACTGTAGTAATGATCTTAAGGTCCAACTATAACTATGTAACAGGCTTTTTCAATGCCTTCGCTAGGAGTCATACCCGGGACCTATGGCTTACTAGTCTTGCACTCTACCGAATGAGCTTCTGATAAATTCTCCCCTAGCCAAGTCCGTAGAAAGCAGCTAATATTTTACCAGGCTGACAAGTTTATTAAGGAAAGAGGACTTGAATGATTTTCTTGCATATTTTCTTGCATGTATTTTTATACATGTGCGCTTTCTCGAGCACCTTGGTATGTCGGAACAGATGTCCTATAGGGAGGTTGTCATGGCAATTCAAATACAAGGCAGGTGTATATTGCGATATTAAAATGAAAATAATACTGGAACTTACTGTAATATCTGTATTATGCATGTAAGATCTAACACGAGTTTCCATTTCATATGAGATTTATGAAATGAGTCTAAGAATTTTTCAATTAAGTGAGCCACTTGCGAGCTAAAAGGAAAAATTTGTGACGAGTTTCATAAATTTCATATGAAATGAAAACGAGTGTAAGATCCTTTTTATCACATAATCAAGATTTGTGTAAAACGACAATTTTCATGCAACCTTGAAATGTAAAAAGCCGCCATTTTCACTCCAGTGTGTAAGTCTGTGACGTCACGTATTTGTCTTAGGGGTGACGTCACAATTGAAACAATTGAAACTTACAACCAATCACAGGGCTGATAGGTCATATTACATGGGTTAATACGCAAAAAAAATATTACATGGGTATATATTCACTGGATAACAGTACATTATGTGATAAAAGAGGATATGTAATGTGAGAAGCTTTGACCTTACCAGTAGACTGCTGTGTTACAGATGGAAGGCCCCAGATCTCCACGCCCACCTTAAGAAGATGGATATACAGTGGTGTTTGGTTGCCACCAAATGGTTCCTCTGTCTCTTCGCCGATGTCATGCCAGTTGAGGTGGGGATATTCTTATCAATTCATGAATTTGAATCACTAACCAATTTAAACATACCTATTTTTATGGCATTGTGTACAGTGTTGATATTAGATTTTTAAATTTGATTTGAAGAAAAATAAAACAGTGTAGGAAATATGGTTTCTTAACTAATGTTATTTTAATGATTTAATAAAGTGGAACACTTTTTGAGGAATACACACACAAAATGTTATACATCTGTAAAGGGAAGGTTTAAAATCCCTGAGTGCAAAAAAATATAGAATTATGGACTTACGTTGGCGTCTATCGGTAATTTACGAACCTGGTCTGAGCAGTTTTCATATAGGCTTAAGGCTGAGGTCAATGTTACTCGGACCAGGACTGTTAATCAAGGATAGACCAAAACTGAAGTCCAGATAAAATTTTTTTATTATTTTACATTTGACCCACTCATCCTCTATGTCGCATTAGAATATAATTATTGATGGACAATCAGTTTTAAATCATAATCGATAATTGGTTTGTAATTGGAAGTAGTAAACTGATCAATGAACAATTGCATAATCGGTTTCTAATTTTATGGGACTTGATACCAAAATAAAGTGAGAACACCACTATTACATCAATAGACAGAGTGGCTCACTATGAAGTGATTTCAAGTAATTTTTATGCAGGTTTACCAATCATGTAATAAATCTCATAAGCATATATGACTTTCAATGCATTTTTTACATTGAAAACATTAACACTTTGATTTCAATGAAGAACCAATTATATCAATAAGGGAATTTGTAATCGATAATCGGAATCGGAAAGGTCAAACCAATTGATTTTCAATTATAATCGATCATCAGCCCGTCACTGAATATAATCACTCAAAATTATAGGATTGCATTTCAGTTTACAGTGGGAGGAAAGTTTCCTCTATATGACGTTCTATTTTGTTGCAGACTACATTAAGGATCTGGGACTGTTTGTTCTATGAGGGAGACAAGATTCTTTTAAGAGTAGCGGCAATGTTAATAATACAAAACAAGGACCAGTTTCTAAGATGTCGAACTTTCACAGAGACTATGGACTTCTTTAAACAAATTGTTAATAATCCGAAGATAACCGATTGCCATGCTTTTTTACAGGTAAGAAATATAATCTTTTGTCACCGTGAGTCATGTTTGAGTATAGCCTAGTAGATTATTGTAATTATAATTCCTTGCCATAGATACACTGTGTCCATCAGTTCTCTGTAAGTCTGTCAGTATATCTGGGACATATTTAGTATTCTTAGTCACCTATTTGTTTCTTGGCACTTAATTTCCTGGCATTGCAAATTGTTGCATGTAAAAAATGGGGTATCATGACATATTGTGAAAAGAGTTATGTCCCTTTATTGACTATTGGTAAATTGTCTGTCCGGCAATCTCATACACTTTGCATGAACGATGTACATTTGCCAAAATTTTGTATTTGTACCTCTTGGGATGCTTACTAGATTCAGATCCTTTGCCAAATATGTTATTTCCCTTAGTTTGCAATTATTGCTTTATCTTGGACATTCCTTATACACTATTTCATGTATAATTGTCAAATTACGTTTGTATTGTTAAAGTCATATTTCATTCCCCACTGTAGGTAGAGTTATTGCCCATTGTTCATCATACAGATTCGCTTTGTCTTGGACATTCCTTATACACTATTTCATGCTAATTGTCAAATTACATACGTGTCATTAGGGATTGTGGAATGACTCAAATGTTCAAGTCAGATTTCATTCCCCACTGTAGATAGAGTTATTGCCCTTTGTTTATTATATCGCCTTGTTTTGGACAAACCTTACACACTCTGTAATGAACAGTTATCAAATTAACTTTGTACCACTTGGGATTGTGGAGTCTCTTACCCTGGACAGGGATATCCACCATTTTACCTGTGTGAGATTTTCTTATCCCACCCTAGGGTTGAGACAAGCAACACATGTTCTTTGCACGTTCTCAACAATTGTCTGACGTCATAGCAACAATACCATGACGTCACGGCAACAATACAATGACATCACGTCGACAATTCAGTCGCATCACATCAACATTGTCTTGCATTGATGTAACGTTTATATCAAATACAAGGGCAAACAGGGTAAGAGAAAAATAATCATTCACCCCCTTGGGAGTGAGACAGGGTGATCTCAACCCTCGGGGTAAGATTCTTAAGCTGTCAAACACTCGGCAAGCCTCGTGTTTGACAACTTAAGGATCTTACCCCTCGGGTTGAGATTACCCTGTCTCACCATCAAGGGGGCGAAAGATTCTATTAGTCTCACATGTTAAAGTCAGATCTCATTCTTGCTGTAGATAAGATTTTTTTGCTCTTTGGTTGTTTTTTTTATATGCCCAAGTTTGTCTGGAGGTAAGGGACTTTGATTGCTCGCAATACTTTGTCTTGTTATGTATATTTTCACAGTTATTTTACATGATTCTGGTTGCAATATTCTGAAGAAAAATATATTTACTTCTAGTTATGAACATGTTTATGGTAATTTTTTGTGTCAACAAAGCCCCTGTTGTGTGCCCTCTCTGTATTTCCATAAATTGAAACTAATATCTGATTTTGATTGAAATAACAAAAAAATCTTTGTAGAAAAAACAAGACTGCATTGACTGACATATTGATGTTTAAAGAAGACATACGTTTATTTTCTAATAATTAACAATGCACAATTATTGCTATATTAATCTTGATGTGATAGTATAATAGCTTTGCATTGTTAATAGAAATAATCCCTTTTCTTGATTTTGATGATTATAATGCATGTTTCTTTTACTTTTCCAGAAATGCTTTACGGAACTCGGACCATTTCCAAAGGCAAAAATAAAGGCACTGAGAGAGGAGTGTATGCAAGGAGTAAAATGAATAACCATCACATCAATATTGCAGAATATTTATCTGAACAAACCGATAAAGAAATCCAAAATACAATTTACGTTTGTGATACAACCAAGATCTCACCCACAACTTATATATAACTGGGGTTCAATGTCATTTTGCTTTATTAAGTTTTGTTTTTGTTTAGATGAAAAAATAATATTCTAACTGTTGAGTTTTTGAAGATTTTTCAGCATTTATCACACATTTTTTATGGAGCCTTAGACACAATAAATGTTTAGCTCACCTGGCGCAAAGTGCCAAATGGCTTATGGTATGTTTTGGCATCAATAGTCTTTCTATCAACTTTTGTTGGTAGAGTGATTCTTCTTAAATACTTCAAGACCTAGGGTCACAATATTTGGCTGTAAGTAGCTGGGATGTAGTACATGTTCTCATATAAATGACCTAGACTTTCTTTGAAGGTCACAGGGGTCAAGTATGTTGAAAACTTCAAACAGCATTGTCTAAAGAGTTATGAAGTTTCGCTTTTATATTGAACCATGATGTTTGCTTTACATGATGTAGGCAAGCAATGCTATTCTTTTTATATGCTATTGTGTTGAGGTCAAATGTCAACCTTAAGCACTGGCTTGGCTGGGATCACAGGCCAACATTGGCTATAAGGGGTTAAATTCTTTTTTGGAAGTTTTGAAGTTCCATAACACCTACAGTCCACATTTGGCTATTAGGTACCTGGGATCATGGATAACTGACCTTGACAAACTTTCAAAGTTACATGGGTACTTTACCCTATAAACTTATATCTGCTTAAAATGTGTAGCTTTAGTCCTTGAATCACTTTTGAATCATTTGAGATACCCCCCCCCCCATTGTCATTTGTTTGCTTGTTTTGCATAATAAAGCAAACCGTGCTATGTCAGGATTAGCCTTGAGGTCTGGCCCTGCTTCTAGGGATTTATATTAAGTATATTCACTATAATAATAAGCGTTTCCCCAATATTTTACACTTTATACAGATATCAACCAAATTTTCTGTGAAGCTTGGTTGGTCCAAGGTACCTTGGAATTATTTGTTGTTTAGAAGTGGAATGCAGCTCCCTTGGGGCCAAAAACGGGTAATTTCAGCCATAAGTTTTTAAAACCTTACTAAGAACCCTTGGGACCAAGAAATCAAATGTTACATTAAGAAGGGGTGTTGTGCCACTAGATGCTGAATGGTGGAATACAAAATGGGGACTTCTTTGCAATATATCTTTTAAATGAGAATATTTTGTCATAATAGCTTATGTGCCACAGTGAGTGTAAACACACAGGCCCTTTAGACATCATGTATTTTAAATTGTAGATGTAGAGAGGAGTATTGGAACAAGTATTTATTTCAAAAGGACAAGTTTGTATTTCGGTTATGTGTTTGTTTCAGTGAGATTTAAACATAACAGGTATACATTTTTTAATTACTTGATTATTTTGAATACAGTGCACAAATGATACCTGGCGCCCTAAGACCTGATAATAAGTCTCGGCTTTTTTTCTACTTGGTTATGATTTGCAGGCCCATTTTCATAGCTAGCTGTTTTTCAGGGCAACCATATTTTTTAAATATTTCGACAGTAAGCCATATATGGCTTATTTTCAAGGCTTGGAGTGAGATCCCTACGATCGCCAGACCTAGGATTGAGTATTGATAGATAGAAATCGAAATTGTCGGAAACACAAGAAATCTCAATTTATAGATTTGAACTGTAATTGTTGTACTTACCTGTTGTGTGACATTACAAAAAATCAATTCAAGATATAATTAAACCCCCTGCAAGAAGTTAGGGGGTATACTAGAATCGGCTCGTCCGTGCGTCTCCACCCCTCCGTAGATTTGTTTTGTTTAGATAACTCCTTCTAAAGTAATAGCCGATTTCAACGAAACTCTCCAGATATGATAACCACCACCTGAAGTTGTGCATCCAGATATTATGTTTTCATTCTGACATTTTTTTTACAAAGTTATCGCCCTTTGTTGAAAAAATCCTTAAATATTTTGTCCGGTACAACTCCTTCTAAAGTTATGGATCCTTTTCAATGAAACTTTCCAGATATGATTACTACCACCTGAAGTTGTGCATCCGGGTATTATTTTTTCATTTTAACCCTAAAAAAGTTATGGCCCTTTGTTGGAAAATCCTTGTTCGGACAACTCCTCCAAAACTGGTGGGAGACTGGATTGCTTTGCAATGCTTTTCCTTAGTAAGCCTTTAGGTTACAGTTCTGGTTTATATAGGAGCGGGGGTATTAGTTATCCTTTGGCTAACAGTTCTAACAGTTCTAGTTAATATTTGGAATACAAGACCTATTTTTAAGGACGGCTTACTTTCAAAGCCAGCTTATTAGCTTATTTTCGATGGAGGCTTATTATCAAGGTTTTAGGGTATTTGTACTGCTAAGGTGACACCTATTGTTAATGACCATGTTTTGATTGTATCTTGTTAAGTAATTTAGCATGTTGTGGCCTTCGCACACACTGATGGTACAAGCTTGCCACCATATAATTGAAATATAAACATTGATTAAAAATGTTAACAATAGTTGGAGGACACAAGAGAAGTGCTAATTATTGAAAGTTTGGATATCTGGTAGTCAGACATAAGGTGTTCTGATGTGATAGCATTGAACCTAATTAACAGGTAAAGCGTATATACTGTTGTCTTTTAGACAGAAGTGTTGTGTATAGATTTACTACACAAATTATGATTTTAGATTTTAGAGTAAAATACTCAAGATGGAAGCTCTCAGTTTGCTTTGCATATCTTTATCAAAATAGATTATATGAGAGTAGAGAAATTGTGCATGTATTTTTTTATATGATATATTTTTTGTTGCCTCATTCCATCTAGTCATTCCAGTATACTGTAAGTTTTTTTTGTTGTTTTTTAAATGAAAAGAATCCTTTTAATATACACGGTGATAAGTGTCAGCCTTATTTATGAGACTTTTTTTGGTCTATAACTAACAGGATATATATTTATCCTGCAGGATGGTTCTTTCTTCAGCAACTTGGACTTAATAACAGTAATATTTTATTTAACTGTACAATTAAAATGACTTAGACAATACCGTATTAATCCTGCAATAGGCACCACAAAGTCTCTTACTTAGGGTAAGTGGGCTAATTACAGGACATTGAAATAGCATGTTCTGGGCATTACAGGACTACCGAACTGCAGTAGATTGTGGCGGGCTTATTACCAAACATGGGCTTATTGTCGGGTAAACGTGGTTGTCATGTTTTGATGTAGTTCACACAAGACATCCTAATTACATATCCATAAAAAAGGGAACAAATTTTAATTTGAAGCTTTCTTGGATCTATCTTTTTTAGGTCACCTGAGCTTTGCTCAAGTGACCTATTCCAATCGCTTTTCGTCCGTCGTCGTCCGTCGTCCGTCGTGCGTCGTGCGTAAACTTTTACATTTTCAACTTCTTCTCAAGAACCAGTGGATGGATTTTTTTCAAACTTGGTCAGAATCATCCTTGGTAGATGAGGCTTCAAAATTGTAAAATTGGGATTCCTACCCCAACCCCTGGGGCCAGGGCGGGGCCCCAAAGGGAAAATTATCCAATATTTCAAAAATCTTCTTCTCCAGACTCAGAGGTACTACAGTGATTTTCTTTACGTGGAAAGAAAGATCATCAGGGGCTTTATTTAAATTGAAAATATCAGGACCCCGAGCTATCCGTTCTCCCTTGGGGAGGGGTTAACGTTTAATATAGTTTATATAGGGAAATAACACTTTTCGGTATATATTTTATCCATTTTCAGCAGAAAATTGCTCAAACTTAGTCAGAATCATCTTGGGTAAATGAGAGTTTTACTTTGTAAAATTAGGATTCCTGCCCCATCCCCAGGGGCTAGGGCGGGGCCCCAAAGGGAACATTTACCAATATTTTCAAATTCTTATCCATTGATGACATGACAAGTATTGTATTTCACTTAGTTTACATGCTGATTTCCACATCACATCTAAACAATAAAATAAAGCTACCAGTATCTATGATATAACTCAGGTGACCGCTAAGGCCCTAGGGCCTCTTGTTTCCTTTTATAATTACATATCTCAAAGACCCCATCATTGAGGAAAAAATAGCTTTCCTTCTGATTGCAGAATGACCTGATTAATATGATATAAATGTAAAGTGAAGCCTGAGAATACCGACATTACTAAAATTGTCTAAACCAAACAAAGTGCTAGATCACTCAAGGTGTCGGATTAGACAGGTTTCACCACAGTGTAAAAAAAATAGATGTGTCTTTGACCAGTTTATTGTGGAATGTTGTCTACATTATTGTGGAAGTGATTTAACAATTTAATTATGTTTTTTTAATAGTGAATTTAATTGATATATGTCTAGTACATTTTTGTAGTTGATGAAATCCAAATTATTTCATCATTTTTTATTTTCATCATTTGTTACAAATATCTTTTTAATTGTTATGATTCACAAAGTCCCATTGATGAAAAAAACCGTCTTTGATTATTTATTAATGAACACTTTTTATAGTGGCACGGGTCCTGGTCGTGAGAACATAAAGACAGGTGTCTGCTGTTCCTTTTTGTATACCCGTTTTATGTATACATTTGTACCAACAAATTGTGTCAAAGGGGTCCAACCATTTTTTGCGAAGACAATGGAGTCCAAGGTAAAGAACAATTTATTAACAAATAAGTGTTATAGTTACAAGGTGATAGGGCCAGGCCTGCTCGTTTTAGACAATTTCCCATGTGTCTGCAAATATCATTAATCATGCACAAGCCATTCATTTTTATTTTAAATGAATTTGTGGTTATCATATTTTAAATATTAATACTTCACGAGTGTCTGGATCAAGTTGCATTTTTTGAAAAATATTAACCTAGATTTTAAATATATTCAGTGTTTAAATATCTGTTTTAGTGAATTAAAAGATGGAATATTTATACAGGTTACTGACTATTTCTTTAGATCGCTGCGTCCATAGCCTGTCACAAACTTACTGAGGTTTACCTACTTACAACTGCGTGTACTTAATCTTGTGTGAAAAATAATAGTTACAGACAGAATTTAAATTTTACTGTACACTGTATATAGATTGATAGAAGTTTTGTTTCTACCTCTCATCAGTGGTCTTGGTAAGTTGATATCAACATTAGGGCATCTGAATATTGTTATTAAAGATCGTTTTACTTAATTTTTGTTAGATATTTGTTTTTAGCGTTTTACCTCATGTGTATACCATGTATATATATAACCATCATCTTGTTGCCATAAGTCTGATTTGTCTACACAATTATAATTTGTGTTCACATTAGAGCTAGACCCAGTGTACAGAGGACATAACAAACCACTTAGTAGCCTTTACCCACTTATGTTTGTTTTTATTTTATTTTTATTAAGTGTTGAATAAGTGAAAAACATGAAGAAAAAAACAATGAGAATATTTGTCAATTTTAATGCTTGTTATCAATTATGAAGAGTCTTTTATTCCATTTGAGGAATATATGTGGTGGTATGTATGAACATAATTTTCTTCCTCATTGGTGTCGAAGCACCTGTACCCAGATTACTCGGATCAGATGTTTGACTGTGAATTGATATCATTTAAAGAGACATATCTTTATCAATGAACATGAAAATCTCAAACAGCAATGTAAATACTTTTGCTGCGTGTTAGTATTTATGACTACATTCACGGAATGTTTCACGAAGTTGTAGTTGTCATGAGCTAGGAGACTGATGATACATTTGGAATAGTCACTTTTACCTGCAGAGAAAATGATGCGGATCATATATTCGTAAGTGTAAAATAACCCTGCAGATACCTTTCCATGTTAACGTATAAACTTCGAAATAATACTGCCTAACACAAATATAACCAGTGGGGCCATGAGAAATTAATTTCAAATAGAATTTGATATTAATATGATGTGATGTTTGAGAGGACATATCTAAAGATTGGGACTACAGTATAATGTTTTCGAGTTTGATTAAACAATTTCTTGCTTGTTATAAAAACACAAATGGAGACAAAGTTTTTGTTTACATCAATAACGATAAAATACCAAGATTTTCCTACCTCGCTGACTTTAAAAAATCTTCATTAAGAACATATCATATTTTTTTCAGGACAGCGAAATTCAGTGCTTATCAATAAAGATCAATTTATAGTACGAAGTACCCAGTGATATTATTGTGATGCTGGGTGTCGGTTATAGAGAAAGCTTGGTACTGTTTAATACCCGAAGGACCACTTATACTGCGAATCAGTTTAGTAAATGTCTGTCGTGAACCAGTGTGGTAGTTAACACACTACACGATATGTATGGTGCTTTCAGAATGATTAAGTTTTAAATGTTGTTGAAAATGCTAGTAACCTTGTCAAGTATGTCTCCATATGGGAATGATTCAGTGTTCATTTTATTTCTGCTTTTGTGGTGCAGTGAATTTTTCGATAATAATTACTTAAATTATGTTGATGAATGAGTGGTGTTGCTGTATTAGAAATACGATGTTTTTAATATCAGTTAAAAAGTTGCAACTGCATCTTCGATGAATGTTGAAATTTTAATCTGAATTCCTTTTGAAATTGTAAAATCAATCATTGTGCTGTATATGATAACTAGTTTTGGTACAATCTTGTGCTGTATATGATAACTAGTTTTGGTACAATCTTGTGCTATATATGATAACTAGTTTTGGTACAATCTTGTGCTGTATATGATAACTAGTTTTTGTACAATCTTGTGCTGGAAAGAATACATATTGTAGTACCATTTTGCCATTTTTGACAAGAACAAATATTATTGGATCAGAGATCCATATTTTGCAAAATTGTGATTAATTATTGCTAATAATAAAATGCACTTGTATCACCTTGGTAATTAAGGATTTTTTATTTGAAATATAGACTTCACTCCAAATTTCCATTAATTTTATGTTCTGTATCAAAAAGTGTGCATGTCCTTGTATATGTAGGTAGAAAATGATGTAGATACCTATATATTATTTCACCAAATACGGACCATATTTCCAAGAGAAACATTTTTTTCATCAAACTTTTGACTGAAGTCTTGAAGTCTTAGACTTTTTCCATAGTATTGATGTTTCTGGTACAATGACCAGTCTGATTCAGTTGAAAATATCAGGAAAAATGTCTTTAAAAAGACAAGAGAAATTGAGAGGAAATTAGCAGGTGCTATAAACTACTAGAAACCATGAGAAACCAACTTGAATGGACTGGAGGGTTGAGAGTTAGACTCGTGCTTTACAACTAAATAACAGCCACTGTTCATGCTTCTGTGGAATAGAACAAATATTAACTGTTGTATATTCAATTCATTGAATTATATAATACATCGAAACTTTAAATTTCTATTCCAATTTTAAGATGTTGAAAATGTTAACTTGTTATCAATTATATGCCAAAAATGTTTGAAAAATAAGTTGGAAATGTTTTCCGAGTCCTGCTTATCTTATGTAACTTCAACACCAACAATTTAACTTTAAAATCAATCTTTAATATTGAATGATGAAACTATAGTAATTTAACAATTGTTTGACCTCTATTAACATGTACAATATAGACTATCTTCCATTGTGACATCACCAATTCGTGACAATTGTTTCCCCGATATGAAACAGGAATAATGTTTTCCCCAAGACAAACAAACGATTTCCTATATGTAAAATCTGAACATTTTTAAGAAAAGTCCCCAAACACATGTGATGGTTAATTATCATGGTTCTCTAACCCTCGTAAGTTAATTTTTTAATTGTAAAAAGACACTTGCAATTGGTATATCTCGTGTCTTTATAAATTTTAAAATTAACTAAATAGAGTAAGATAAACACCATAGCCAACCATCGCTCGTTGGTAAATCCTCTATATACCTGTACATTTAACTCAATTTGCTCAGTGTCAATATTTTATATGATAATCAGAATTAATATATATGTATGTGTACCTCGTAAGTGATTTCACTGTCTCATGCCTCAATAAAATGAAAATCTGCATAAATCAAAATTATTTATTCTTTTTGATGGTTATTACGAGTTGAATAGATTCTACAATGACTTTATTTATCTCATTAGTTCCTTATCAAATTTAAAAAACAAAACTAAAGTTTAGATTGATAATGGTCACAAGTTGTGGAACTTCTTTTAGCCACAATGAGTGATCAACTTAAAAATGGTCAGGTCATGTAGGAACATGTTTAAAGTAATTCACTTTGCTAATTGATATGCGAGTTGTACAGCTATGTTACAGTTCATTATATCAAAATTTTCTTTTAATTCAAAAAATATTTTAGAATTTCTGAACATAGCAGTTGAATGTCAGAAATTGAAAATTGGTCGTTCTTCTTGTATATTTGTTGACTGTGCAGCACATGTCATCTTTTCCTAGTTAATGACCTGCGGTAAATGGACATATGCTTATCAGCTGCTGCCATTAAATCAGTGTTTCTGAGATAGAGAAACCTGTAAAGCAAAGCCTCCACTGATTCTAGCGTAGCCATTTCTGGTGGTCGGGAGGTAGTGGATAGCACACTTGACTTTCACCAAGACAGCTAAGGATGAAAATGTATCAGTTCACCATGTGAATTTTCTTTGGGTATTCTGCCTTTCTCCAACATGAAAACCCCATGCGTTCTTAAACAAATTGGAAAAAAACTTGTAGTAATTGTAGTAAAAATAAATCTTTTTTAAATTTTAAACGTTTGTACAATCTAGAAGCATGTAACCTTTTTCTGTGTAAATTTACCTGTTCATCGAAAAAAAATGTAAGTATATGTATATAAACACCTGTGATTTGTGTTTGCAGTGGTTAAGGCATCTGTCTGACCACTGGTTCGAGGGGCAGTCGCCAGGTACTGGCGGACGCGGTTGGTCGATGATTTTTCTCTGGGAACTACAGCTTTCCTCCACCACCTAAACCTGGCATGTCCTTAAATGACTATAGCTGTTAATAGGACGTAAAACACAAACAAATCAAAGTCTTGTGTTCAGTTTACACAACTCACAGTGTATGACAGGATCTAATGTAGCAAAGTAAAACAAGACAAACATTGTACCTTATACTGGATTTATTATCATGATAAATCTACCCACCAATGTACATACATAAGTGCAATTTAATATCTCGTGATATGCAAGAAAATGAGACAATGATCTAGTTTAAACATATATAGGGATACATTTGTTCCTGGTTACTGGATGAGAATATCTTAACATTCATCTACACTGGTAAAATGTCATTTAATATTTATTTGGTACTGTTGTCACCACACACTGATGTACAACAATGGTAATTTTCTTGCATTTGAAACAAGAAAAAGAAGACTAAGTTTACTTTCAAGTATGGGAATGAGTGGACCAAAATAAACTCGAATAATAAAAACAAAAAAATTATCACATTATATATATAAATTACAAGCAAATATTAAATCAGAATATCATAAAAATGCTTAAATGTTATAATAATTATCTATATTTAGATACAATTCAATGAACCCTCGTTAGTCTGGACATTTTCGCTTTAGAAAATCTTGAAAGGAATTAGGTCCTGACTTCGGTGTATCAGACTTAATTGTCCAAAATTTTCAAATATAAATTTACCCATATTGTTTTAAACATGCAAGTGTTTTCTTCTCAAGTTTTTGTCTTGGGTGAATCATTCTGAATCCATGGAAATGAATAGATCCGAGTAACAACAACGTACAATTACCATGACGAGTTCATAAAGTTAGTTGGGTTGAGCACCATTAGTTTACCCGGTAATGACATTCTAGTTAATGCAAATTTGAATTTCAGATATTTGATAATTAAAAAAACTAAAAACAAAATATTGATTTCCTGGGACTCAAAACGAATATCCTTCTATAATTCTTGTTCACAAAAATGCTCAAATCCTCAAAAAATCAAGTTTGATCTAAAAGTATCATTAGCGAAAGAAACTTCTTTCAACTCCGTCCTGATCACTAGCGAATGAACTTCTTTCAACTCCGTCCTGATCACTAGCGAATGAACTTCTTTCAACTCCGTCCTGATCACTATCAGTGTTCGGGAAGCATGCCTTTTCAGACGACCATGATGGCAGCTTATATAATTGATACACATACATGTATTACAATAGAGATCAATACTATAAACTGTCATATAATTTCCTTAATACTCTCCACTACATACCCTCAATCTGAAACAACTTTACTCTCCATACAAGCCTGCCTACAGTGTACATGTAATTTTCTGGACTACCAGCTCAACTTTCCGCTTTGTTACATTTTAGAAGAAAAACTCAATACAGTGGATAGATATGAATGTACATGTATTGATCTATGATGAAAAATTAAGATGTATGAAACGTTCAGGAAATTCGCTCAAAATGGATCTTTTTTGTATGTAATTTGACAACCTCTAACTCAAAGTTTGAAACCATCAGAGAATGGAAGCCTTATACAATGCATGCAGTCGTAAAATATATCACAGAAATGTGTTAATAGTCCATTTGATAGACTAGAGGAATGGTATGCACATCTAAATGCAGATTACATAAGGGAGGAATGTCGACCACAGATATCGGGTATAGATCCCCAGCACAATGCAGTATGTACACTCTTTTGACATCTCACACTTGCGTTACCAATCGTGTCAAAAGACTAAGTAAAATTTGTACAACGCTGAAATTGCAGTTATTAGGAAACTGCTGTGAATGTAATGTTAACTTGCTAGAGAAGTCCACAGTCTAGCTGAACTTGCACATTTATCATTTATTGTGAAAATATATCTGCCATGAAAACAACACTACTACATGTACTTACAAAAATTACCCTGTGCACAGAATATTTATCTTCGATACAATTTCTGGTTTATAGGTACAGGTGTGTTGCTACAAATTATTAATATTTCTGGAGGTAAGCATTACAAAAATCAACTTTCGTATTACATAATACTTTTTAAATTATGGTAAAAACAACTTTTGTGTACACTGTACTTTGATTCAAAATTTTAGTCTACAAGGATTTGAGGTTCTAAGCTTTCCACATGTGTAAAATTTTGTAAGTTTATTAACTGATACCAAAAGTGCATGTCCCGTTTTTTAAATAATATGCTGCAGAGACAGAAGTCTTTGCCATCGTGTTTCAAGTGATTTTAACTCAAATAGAAAGGAACAGCAATGGGGGTTTAATTCTAAGTTGCTGTAATCTACAACAATTTAAAGTTTACATACATCAAGCTATCAAGGGGCAAGTAACATGTTTTCATACAATTATTCATAACTTTGTGTAATGACTTACAAAATACTATGACATACAATGAATGGTCCATTAGTACGATAATGACTGCTAATTAATATATAATCATTTACATATACACACATGTACACACACATACACAGCGAGATGGACTCTCCTGTACTAGCACTCTATCACATCGTCAGCTTCACAAAGTCAGCGCAGTCAGAAGATGTGTACTTGAAACAATGAATTTTGTAAGTCAACCACATCTGTTTTCATAATTTTCACTGATTTTGTGATATAAATTTCTCCAAAGAATGTAATTTTGGGGGGTTTAATTATTATTTAATTACCAGTCAAAACTGTTTTCTTAATTATCACTGACATTTTCAAACTAAATTCTCCGAAAAATGATAATGGAATTCTAAGGATTGTATTATTATAAAAATTCAATGTTACATGACAACATCTTCCGTCTACACCAGGTGGATTTTATATAAAGTACGCTATACAAGGGATAGGGACTGAAACAGCAGGAATGATAAACAAATCAATGTAAATATTTATATAACCATTCATTCACTCCACACACTGTATACACATCACAATCAAAGAAACAGCTACGATCGACGCAACCACTTACCTAGAATTAGATACAACTTATAACAATGAATTTATATATTGAAATCATCTTCATATTAGTTAATAAATAGCAACGTTTTTTGAATCAAACTATAGTACTTTGTTACGTCCAGTTAAGACTCGACTAGATACACCATTATCTAAATACATGTAAACATATATGAAAACAGATACAAGATTCACTCTACGTTTGAAGCAAAAATATCCACCATTTTACAAAGGAATATCAGTATGATCGTTTGATCTACAGTTTAAATCTAATTCACTTTCTTCCATCTTACATTCAGACTGTTGTTCGGTTAAATGTATTTTATAAAATTAGTTTCTGAAGCAGTGGTGATTTTTTTGGCAAAATCTATATGATTAAAGGTGGAGATTTTCTGGCTTCAATTCCAATTTTTCATCGAATTTCACAGTTTTACCTTCTCCAGTTAATTGTCAAAAAGTGGATTAATCCATATTAATCTTAATATTGATATTAAATATCTTCAACTCTTTAAACACCACCTTACATATTGTGGCTCTTTACCCACAAACACAAATAGCTATGACGATCAAACATGGAGGTCTCGACAAGATTTAATCCTTCTTTAGACGTGTGGTGGTCATCCTGTAAATGATGCTGTCTCGGCCAGGGTCCATATTCCACATGCCGTAGCAGACAGCAAACAACACAATGGCCATGATGATCATAAACCACAGAATGATGTTGAATACGCTAGGGTAGTCTTGATCGTAGTCCTTGGATAAATTCAATTCCGAGCTAGCACCTGTCGCCTCCTGTCAATAAAATATTACACAGTAGTCAGTACAAAATGTCTATCAAGAAATCAGTGGGGTATACTTAGTGTGAACAAAAAAATTGGATACACCATACTTATACTATATAGGTGAGGTCTTTACTTGATTTACAGACCTGGTCTGAACAATATTCACTGAAAGCCTTGGACTATAAGCAACTTGTGAATATTAAAAAGATTGCCGATTTTTCAAAAGACTTTCCATAAATGTCCAAAATGGACACATAGGTTCCCCAACGAGGAGGTTTACAGAATGTCTTTAAAAATTGAAAATTATAGAGACTTAGATATACAAGAGGCCCATGGGCCTTAGCGGTCACCTGATATATTTATACAGAGAGTTGATTTTGTTTTTAACATGTACAGAAATATTATTCAAAGTGACAAAAATCAATTAAACCCCCTTATTCAATATCTAGCATACAGATTTAAGACAAAAAAGTATTTGAAACTAGCACCTCTGATTCTAAACAAGGAAAATGAAGAAATTTTAGCACACTGACTCCTTTGGGCCCCACCCTACAGCCCTTGGGTGTAAACGTGAGACCCTAGGGTCATAAACCTTAAGACCCTTCCATCTATGAAGAGTGTTTAAAGTTGATTCTACCATATCTGGGTCTTTGAGAAGAAGATTTTGGAAATTTCAGTCAATTCAACCCTTTTTGGCCCCACCCATCAGCCCCGGGGGGTCAGTCAGGGCTCATATGTGTATACTATCAAACTGCTATCCAATACTGATAAAGCTAACCTAAATTGAATTACCTCCAATGGCAATTAATTAAATGTTGGTCCAAAATGTGATTCCCTATATAAACTATAGTAAAGTTTACCCCCTCCCCAGGCGGAAACGTGAGACCCCAGGGTCAAGAAATTCACAATTTTGGTAAAGCACCTGAAGACCTTTCCATCTATGAAGAGTATTTGATTCTACCAGTTAATTTGACCCTTTTTGGCCCCGCCCCTCAGGCCCCTGGGGGCCTGGGACCAAACCGGCAACTATTTTTGTTGACCTTTGGCCATGGAAGGTTTTTGCAAAATTTCATTAAAGTTGGTTCAGGGGTTTTGGAGGAGAAGTCGAAAATGTAAATTATTTACAGACGCACGACGGACGACGACGGACAAAAGGCGATCGGAATAGGTCACTTGAGACTTTGTCTCAGGTGACCTAATAAAGCATAATCACCAGCCATCAAGAGTTTCGGGACGTTTATCTCTTGTAGCACTCGTATTTCATCGGCAAATACTTAATGTCCGTTTCTGATGGGCGAATAGTTACTATGAATCATGATGTCACAATGGAAGATGACAATGAAAAGCCTTGTTTCTTGATGTCATAATTAGAAGATTGAACAATGAAATAACATCCAGGGTGTAACTTACTAGTGGGTAACCAAACCAACTCCTTAGTCCTAGCAGGTTTACCCAGCGAGTTGGGAATGAGGAAACCTACAGTGGTTGTGGGAGAGACCTTTCTAGGTATATGGGTAAATTCTGACCATTGGACCAAATAAATGAAAGGGGACATTTTATAAAGAATAGGGAACTTATTAGGTCAAAGATTATACTACAAAACTCTTCTTTCAAGTTCTTTTCTTGCATATTACTTTTATTTTTTAGGAAATATCCATCCTTCAGCATGATACATGTATAAATTAAAACTTACAGCTGTGGCCTTGAGACTTCTGGCCTTCCTTACGTAGCCTCCTTGTGGGGTCAAGGTCAACACTTCCACTACAACATTGTCCTTGTAGAGGTTACGGAAGTCCTCTGTGATCTAACAAATACAGAAAATTAGGATCATAAAACATGAACATTTGTCACTTCCAGAGCCTTATAAGTATAGTAAAATCTTTGACATCCTTTCTAATAAAAGATAATTGCTGCAATCTTATTTTTTTAATATAAAAACTATCAAATGAGACCAAATTTGTTTAACATTGAGTCTAATCTGACCAATATTGTGTCCTATTATACAGGTTGAACTGTACAGAAATTTTATCCAGCTACAATTTTTAACATATAAACTCTTTCCACATTCATAAAACTGCTTTATATAATTTACAATACTACACTGTCACAATCTTTTCATAAAAAATATTTTTTCAAGATAATTGTAATTAAAGATCTCAAGAAACTTAAAAGGACCAGAATGAACAAAGAGTTGGTTGTTTAGTCACGTTTAAAATGTTATTCCACAGTTGTGATAAACGATATCTGACTGTAAAATGACACAAGACACTAACCTTGTGAATAAAGTCTGTGACTAGGTTTGAAGCATCGGCTGCCTCAGACGACTCAGCACCATGTTTTTCAGCGACATCTTGTAGACCACCAATGTTGAAAGACAGAAGGTCTGGTGATTTGGAAGAAAGTAGCTCTGGTTTATCAGACACCTGCATTTCATTAAAAGAAAAATTATGATTCAAAGGAAGAAATAAAGGTGTAAAACAGTTTGTGTATGAAACCTGGACCATTTATTGGATCAGAACGAAACCTGGTACTATGACTAGAATATGTTACAGATAAAAACCAAACTTCAGACAAAAAAGGTTTTGGAATACTAGAATACCTGAAGTTAACAATCAGCTGTTAATGTTCTAGCCAATCAACCTGAAGTTAACAATCAGCTGTTAATTATTTAGCCAATCAAAAAGTGTTCGACAAATTCTTAGCAGAAAATTAAAGTACTTGGTCAATGACCTCCCAAAGCATATATCTAACAAGTCTATCCCTATTTCTAAGTTAAACAACTGTGGAAAACTAGTCTGTCTTTTTTTTCAACAAACGAACTCTTTTAATCAATCTGCTAGAGGAGTATTAAGGTTATGCTATTACAGTGCTGAAGACGTCTTGGATCATCTGGAGTTCGCCCATGAGTTTGAGGTGGGTCGGAGAGGATGAGTTGAGTGTTCCCGTGGTGAGAGACTGGAGGATAGAGTCGGAGTCCATTAGCCTGTCAGCCATATGGCGCATCGTGTCGGGGATCTTACGGAATACATCAAAGTCTGTGTGCACATCAAAAAACTGCAACAATTGAAAAACAGAAAACATTTGTGAGTCATTCTCAAAATGTCACAAAGAAAAACAAGTTAGAATATTTCAATATGTTTGAAGGATTTAATTGTTTTATCATCCAAGTATAAAAAAAAAGTTATTCCTGTTCAACCAGAACTAACATGTTTTATAGTTTTTAGAGACAGTATCCTGCCAGTTTTCAGTGTTATTGACATACTTTACAAATTTGCCTAAATCAACTGGAACCCCTCCTTAAACGGTTGCTACTCAAGGTATCTTTTGACCTGATCTTTTATGTCTATATCACCCATGGTGACTAATGACATTTAAGAATATTAATACCTGATCAGGGATCAAACAAACAAACAAACAGCAGGAATGCATATATAGTAACTACCAAGTTACCGGCACACTCAAAACCAAACACTGTCAACTATACTCGGTCACAGCTAAACCAGGACTAATGCATGTAAATTGTTTTCAGATTTTAACAGAACAGATTTAATATGAAATATAATACTATGTATAATTACATTGTTATCCACTCCAGCATCCAAGAGAAGAGGGTTCTTGTCAAAGAAAGCGTTCTGTAGGTTGTTCATAAGTCCAACAATATCCAAACTTGGCACATCCTAAAAAATTTAAAACAACATGTTCAAAGTCGGAAAGAAAGCAATATCAATCACTGGGTAAGACTTGATTCACCACAGTGTACATTGTATGTTGTGTATATTAATTCTGTCTCTACGGTGTTGAAAAGCCAATAATAACCTGAGTCTTAGTGAAAACCAAACAGTTTATGTAAAATGTTGATACATGTACCAAGAAAGTAACTGTAATAACTCTTTTAAATATTTGAGTGAAATTATACAAATAAAACTTTATCATCCAAACTTAGTCCCGAGAGATTCTTTCTACATATTTCTTCCTTAATAATAACCTGAGTCTTAGTGAAAACCAAACAGTTTATGTAAAATGTTGATACATGTACCATGAAAGTAACTGTAGTAAAACTCTTTTAAATATTTGTGTGAAATTATACAAATAAAACTTTATCATCCAAACTTAGTCCCGAGAGATTCTTTCTACATAGTTCTTCCTTTTTCATTCTAACATAAAAGTGGCTGCCAATATAAGTAAGTCAATGAACTGACAGAAACGTAGTCCCTCATGCATCTGCAGCCTGACCTGTCTAAATTACCGTATAATATAAAGTACTCACACTTTTGACTGGATACGTGGCCACATTCTTTAGTTTGAGAGGATTCTGTTTGATGCCCTCGTATCCTGTCACGGAGATAAGAACATTGGCTTTGGGTCGCTTAAACAATGATCCATGTTTAATGCCAGTCCATGACACCTCCTGTGAAAAGGGAAAAATCACTTAAAATCCTGATTGAATGTTTGTTTTATTTACTAAATTTTCCTTTCTTTACCTCTGCTGTAACACCAAAGGTGTAAGAATATTACATATATTACATTTCTATTGGTAAGATATAATTGTCTGGCCTCTGCATTAACACCAAGAGAATGTTTTGTTTAGTTGAGATGACATGAGAAATCACTGCAGACATTTTAGTTTCCTTACCTCTGCTGGAATTCTAGGGTTGTGATATATCAAAGCTGAAATTTTATTAGTTTCAATTTTCTTACCCCTGCTGGAACGCTGTGGATGTGTAAATGACTATAGATGTTTCAATAAGTAACTTTTAACTTCCTCATCTCTACTGGAAGTTCCAGGGCGTGAGAGATCACAGCAGACATTTTATTACTTTTAGTTCCCTTACCTCTGCTGGAAGTCCGAGGGTGTGAGAGATCACAGCAGACATTGTATAAGTTTTAGTTTCCTTACCTATACTGGAAGTCCGAGGGTGTGAGAGATCACAGCAGACATTGTATAAGTTTTAGTTTCCTTACCTATACTGGAAGTCCGAGGGTGTGAGAGATCACAGCAGACATTGTATAAGTTTTAGTTTCCTTACCTATGCTGGAAGTCCGAGGGTGTAAGAGATCACATACAGCAGACATTGTATAAGTTTTAGTTTCCTTACCTATGCTGGAAGTCCGAGGGTGTAAGAGATCACGTACAGTAGACATTATATTAGTTTTAGTTCCCTTACCTCTGCTGGAAGTCCGAGGGTGTGAGAGATCACAGTAGACATTGTATAAGTTTTAGTTCCCTTACCTCTGCTGGAAGTCTGAGGGTGTGAGAGATCACAGCAGACATTTTATTAGTTTTAGTTCCCTTACCTCTGCTGGAAGTCCGAGGGTGTGAGAGATCACTTTAGGTACATCACTGGCCTGTAGTTTTTCTGACTGTTCTTGGAAGTGTACATACTTTGGAGCATGTGTCACAACTAATTCCTGGGAGAAAACTCCTGCTGTACAAAAGTAACAATACAGTGTTAAAAATCTTGTAATTATTTACTGAATATGCTATTGATAATGTAACTGGGTGTTTTTTTCCAGATTTCTAAAAGTGAAGCAATATTTACATCTGTACTATCATGTATCAGTTATAAGCAGAAGTGAAAGCAGATAAATCATAAAGGCTAAATTGATTCTATCCAACGGTGTCAGAGAATTCCACGTTTTCATACTATGTCAAAATGTGTAAGTCTGGTATAAGGGCCAGATATCACCAAACCATCATTTTATTAAATTATTGAAAAATATCGATGGGTGTTCTCACAAACGAAATTAGCACACGGGGCTCACTTGAGATATTTATATAACGCTCTGAAGTCACCAATCAGCGTCTCCTGTTTTTGCGAATGTCGGGACCCAAATCGGATCACGGCTTGAATTTTGCAGTATCATACGTACTCTTCAAATGAATATTTTTTGTCAGCATATTAACATTTTATGATGACCTTTATAATTTATGTGACAAAAAGTATTTCTATAGTGTAAATTTATTCCTATAGCCCAAAACATATAGTGCATAGTCGTTGCACGCGCCATTTTTTAAAAGCGTAATCAAAACATTGACACATTTGAGTTTGAATTACGTTTTCTTGCACTATTTGAACTTAAAAACTGATTATTTGTCAAAAAATGGTGCATGGCTATCTATTCTAAGACAACATCATTGTTATAACTGATTTGTTGACACATTTATTTATTTATAAGTATTTTTTGCAAAAAGTGATCCGATTTGGGTACCGATCCGATCTGGGTACTGCCACCTTATACGTTTACCTGGCAATAACCATATAGGCCTCGTTATGTAAAACGTTATTGTTTCTATTTTAGGCAAATCAGTGATCTTTGTATTATTCACTTTTCTGATTTCAATATTCAACGGTTTGAAAGATTATTTCCTGGAACAATATTGCGCTTCCTCTTCAAAACTCAACAGACCACCTACGAGTGACAGAAAGACACATGACCCGGCGTCTAAGAATAGTAAGATTATGATCGAGAAAGAAATTGATCAATATTCAACTTAAAAATTCCGACATCAGTAAATTGTTCTATCAACCTGTTCCTATGTAAAAAGTATTATTTATCACAGTGTTTCTTGTAGCAACACATACACTTTCAACAAAACGTCGCTAATAATTTAGTTTACGTCTACAAATCAATGAATTCCTGTGTTGTGAGCCAAGAGAGGTCGTTCGTGATTCTGCAGAGCCGGATATTCCACCATGAGCAAATAAACATGTATTCTGCAATGTTAGATGGTGTTTATGTGTTTCTCACCCAAAGTTATACGATTTCGTAAATAATTTGCGGTGTACCTAGTGTATCTTACCTATAATCAGTCCAAATATTACAGCAAGAAACAACGGAAGTGTTCTGTCAGTCGCCATTTTGCATAGCCATGTGACACGACGTCAGAGACTACGGGACCGTATCAAGTCGTTCCGGCCTCTCCCGGTCCAGCCCCTAGTAGTTCCGGCCCCTACCCGGTCCGTCCTTAGTCGTTCCGGTCCCTTAGTCGTTCCGGCCTCACCATAGTGTTTTCTTCACATATCACCATTGAACTATGTTTTATGCATGGATCGAATGTTTACATAAATTTGGATGTAACAGTTTTACATTTTGCATTGTGTTACTTGTACAAGTGTACGGGTTAAAAAGACAAAAAAAAGCATGATACATTTAATATGTTCATTATGTAATATTGTAATATATTTACATTCTGTATGCTTAGACCCATTGACAAAAATTACATTCATAAATGCATAACACAGGTGTTCATAGAATCTCAGCACGTGGGAACTGATAGTAACCTGATCACACTGCGTAGTAATACACTACAAAAACTACTCACTCGGAACGACCGACCTAGATGCTTAATTCTTACATCTTAAAATATTATTGAACTGTGCTTTGTGAAATATCCACGTATTCACGTGTCCTGTGCTACAAATAAACATTGAATATGGAACTACATTTTGTTGTGTTATTGTTGTTGACGGTTGCTAAGATCTCTCACGATAGTGTCACATTTCCCCGCGAAAAAACACTGTTCTCGCCACTGCGTTGCACCCGTGTATAAGCAGGAACAAACCCTGTTTATTTGTTTTATTCGTTGTTATATCGATCCACTGAAAGGATTCGTCAATGTAAATATAAGGAATGATATTTATTTTTTCAACATTTATGAGGTCATAACAACAATGGGTTTTTGGACATATTTTACATGAATCGCTAACGCGATTCATTCAATATGTCCATAAACCCATTGTTGTTATGACCTCATAAATGTTGAAAAAATAAAAATCATTCCTTAAATAATGCAATCAACAATACGGAAGACGGGAGTTTAAATACTTATAACTAAAATATATACTTAATGACAAAATATATCTAACAATTATAACTAACATGTACGGTTTGATAAAATATACTCTAATACTTTTTACTAAAATATATACTTAATGACAAAATATATCTAACAATTATAACTGACAAAATATATCTAACAATTATAACTAACATATACATTATAATTATAACTAATATATATAATGGTAATAGTCATTACTTAATGGTAATAGTTTAGTTGAGAGCATACAAATTTGCATCTTCACACTTGGAAGATCGATTTTAATAAGATGTGATGACAAAAAAAAATCAACGTCTTTCATCAACTTAAAGTAAAAACAACGTCGGTAGACCACGGAATTAGATTAGACTATACACCCATGGTGATTACACAGCGTTTGCTAGAAGCCATACAGTTTCCAACGCACGAAGTAATAAGATAAACAAAAGACAGTGATTGTAATGTGTCTTAAATAGCAATCTTACTCCGTATGTTTACACAAGTGTATTTTGTTTTAGACAACATGTAAAATGAAAAGACAACAAATGTACAATGTGAAGTATTTTTTAATTTTTGATTTTATTTCTTTGAATGAGTAACATGAATTATCCATTATATAAATAAATTTTATTTAAAATTTAATTCCAAATAAACATGAATCATATATATAATATATGAGGCCGAAACGACTAAGAATACGGGGCCGGACCGGGTAGGGGCCGGACCTACTAAGGTCGGAACGACTATGGACACAACTCGGTACTAACGGCAGCTGTGAAAAACTGGCTTCGCGCACAAACTTTTTCGTATTTTTCTACCGCAAGTGTAATTAACACCAATATAAAATATTATCAATAAGTTAAGTTGATATATTTAAATATTAATTATTATATTAACGCATATATTTTAAAAGATTGGTATTAG